>NC_134485.1:119394798-119694798 GCF_040206685.1 Ascaphus truei | reverse complement strand
AACCAAACAGAGGAGGATCATCGGTTGCCTCTCACCTGAGTCCAATCCAGGCTCCTCCTATCAGTCTCCTGCTTTCTGTCTACCCCTCCTGATTGGTGCTTTCCCCTTTAAATGCCTTCCTGTTTCCCTTGTACTTTGCTGAGCATAAACTAAGGTTTATGTGCTGTGCTCGCTGCTTGAAGTCTGTCTGTCTGTTCCAGTGCTTTGTCTGAACCTGTGCCTTGACCCTTGCTTGTACCCGGACCCGTTCTCTTCTCTAAACCTGAACTTCGTCTTGTCTTTGGATTCCAGCTCTCTCCTCTCTGACCATGGCTTACGGATATCGACCATTCTTCTCTCTCCAACCCCGGACCATGGCAAGTACCACGACATACCCGAACTCTCCTACCCTGACCCAGCTTCATGACTCTGACTATGCACTCTGGACCTGGCTCCGTGGTTGTAGAGCGGCGGTTATATACATCCCCACCTCAGCCCCGCTGTCTAGTCCTGTTTGTGGTGAGCGCAGCGTGACAATTACACAGTGATTAGGTCTTTTCTGGAAAAGGTTACACCAAAAATTACTGTATATACACTGGCCAAAATGAACCTCACAGAGGCAGCCATTACACATGGTATTGGGGCAGCCTTATGGTCTTCATCTTTATTATGTGAGGCTGGCTACCCCTACCGTCACATTGCCACACCATCTTCAAGCTGTCAAATGAGACATGACAGGCCTTATATAGGATCTGTGATGTCACATTTGACAGACGCATGGTACATCCACCAATCGGAGTGAAAAGTCATCAAGTTTGCCAGGGAATTACTTCTCTACCAGACGATGGAATTCCAGTGTACATCCAGCAATCCAATTGGTAGATGTACCATGCAATGCCTTCCCTTTTTTGGAGTGATATGACATCACCTTAAAGAGAGGGAAGCCATCCAATCAGGTACCATATGCTTCTCTCACTTTAAGGTGATATCACATCATCCAAAAAAGGGAAGGAATCACATGGTACATCCACCAATCAAATTGGTGGATGTACCATGTGATTCAATCAAGTTTGGTAGAGAAGTCATTATCTGTCAAAACTGATTCTTAGACACATGGTACATCCACCAATCTGATTGGTAGATGTACCATGTGTCTGTTAAATGTGACATCACAGGCCCTAAATAAGGCCTGTCATATCTTATTTGACAGCAAGAAGATGGCGTGGCAACATCTACTGGACCAGTTAAAGAGAAGTAGGAAGAAAAGAAGAAAGAAGATCTACTCACTGGGGACTTCTCTTCACGCAACTGAGTATTGTGGACTTCTGCGCATCATGCTGTTCTTCAAGATGAGGATCATTGCTTCGTGGATCAAGAGTTGTTGATGCTGCAGTTGGATGAGGAGGATGAAAGTCTTCATCCCGGCAAGGGTAAAAAAACACATTTATTGTATTTTATTGAATTGTGATTTTTTTTTTTAGGGTGCCCATTTATTGCCAATGTGGTTATCTGTGCCCCTGTTGAAGGCACAGGTAACCACAGTGGCAATCAATGGGTGTATTGGCTAATGTTTCTTTTGCATTGTATTTGAATGTTTATAATATTTAATTGCGATTTTTTGTTTCTTGCACAAATGCGCAAAAGCGCAACGCTGTTAGCCATTTGGCTATTAGTGCTTTGGCTCATTTGTGTGTGTGGTGATGGCACACAGGGTTGGGGATAGGGTAATTGCCTCGGTGAGGGTGGTTAAGCCTCCATGGTAGATGGCAGTTAACCCCTTAATTACCATAGCGCTTACTACCTGCTAAGGTAATTAAGGGGTTATTAGCCAGTAGCTAGTTTTTTTATTTTAATGTTGGTGCCAATGAAGACATGAACGAGGACAAAGATGAGGATGGCTTTCATCCTGGCAGGGGTAAGTACAACTTTATTTTACTGTAGGGTTGCTCTCTACTACTGGATTGTTTTTAATGGGCAAAAGTGCTATTAGCCATATATAGCTAATAGGGCTTTAGCTCATTACTGTGTTGTGGGGAGGGGGGTTGTTGGGGGTAGAGAGGGTGGGTAGTAAGTTGCACCTTGATTGCCAATGTGGTTATCTGTACCCCCATTTAGGGCAGAGGTAACCACATTGCAAATCAATGCATGTATTGGCTAGTGTTTGTTTGCTGTATTGTATTTTAATGTTTATTGTATTTAATTGGGCTTTTTTTTTAAGGTGCTCATTGTGACGATATGGGCAATGAGGCTCTTATAATAAAGGTGAAGCCCACCCATTGCATTATTGTCTAGACTCTAGATGAATATACAGGGTTTACAATATATATATATTGTGGCTCATCTGGCCAGATATATTATTTGAATGTATGTGTAAACCTTTATTTTCTGTCTAATGTAACTGCAAGCATAAACATGTATTTTAAAGCATAGCCAAGGTCTCTGGACATGCAGGGCTGAGAAATCCTTTGTTCAGCCCTTGTATAGAGAAATGGCTATTGCAGGGACTGGAGGGGGAGGGGTGTGTTCTCAGTCCTGTTAGCTTTGACCCTGAGGGCAGGGCCATTGTTCAGGTCCGATGAAGTCATCAATCTCCACAAGAGGTATCCAGCTGAATCTCGACCCCGAGGTTTTAAGACCCAACTAACTTGGACATTAGTGGTTATTTGGATTGAATTTCCCAAAGCCCTGATTAGCCCATGTAGCTTGCTCTGCAATTGGCCCACATAGCATCCGTGCTGTGATTGGTCCGACACGCAGCATCCACCCTGTGATTGGTTACCACCCTTTCTCCATGATTTCCTATGGAGAGGAATCTAGAAAAGGGGCAGTCAATCTCAGTTCCACAGATCATTCCTGGACTGGTGTGGAGATGGACTGAAAGGTGTTCCCTTATGTTGTGCCACAGACACCCAAGACAAGGCTATGAGCCTTTTTGAAGCGGGAGATTTAAACTTGCCTCCTTGCATCTTGTAGCCCATGCTGCCTGGAGTTCCGGCTTCCCCACAGGAGTGGAAGCTGCACCGGGTAAGACATTTGAATTGCACCTAGAACCACTAGGATTATTTATATATTTATTATTATGTTTATGGACATGTCCTGACGAAGGTAAGCCTTTAGCGAAACGTGTAGAGTGGGAGTCTCCAGGTCATCAGAGCACTCACAGACACGTTTTTGAGCTAGAAACCAAAACCGGAAGTAACATGGCAAAATCCGGATGTGACATTGCTGAGTCCGCGAGAGACGCCGGCAAAGAAGCAAACAGCTGGGGTGGTTCCCCAGACCATCGGCGTCACTGAGGAGACGGAAGCGGTGAGATGTCGATGACTCATGATGTATAAATCACTGTGTTAATGTTTTTATTGGTCGCACACATTGTAAGTACGATTCTTACCCTTTCTTAAACATAAAGCTTTTTATTTACTGATTGTATTGTATTGTATTGTATGTCTTTATTTATATAGCGCCATTAATGTACATAGCGTTTCACAGTAGTAATACATGGGGTAATCAAATAAATAACAGATAATATAAATAACAGATCATGGGAATAAGGGCTTTAGACATAAAAGTAACATTTCGGAAGAGGAGTCCCTGCCCCGAGGAGCTTACAGTCTAATTGGTAGGTAGAACGTACAGAGACAGTAGGAGGGAGTTCTGGTAAGTGCGTCTGCAGGGGGCCAAGCTTTATGTATCGTGTTCAGAATATCCACAGTGCTATTCATATGCTTCTTTAAGCAAGTGTGTCTTAAGGTGGGTCTTAAAGGTGGATAGAGAGGGTGCTAGTCGGGTACTGAGGGGAAGGGCATTCCAGAGGTGTGGGGCAGAAAGTGAGAAAGGTTTAAGGCGGGAGAGGGCTTTAGATACAAAGGGGGTAGAAAGAAGACATCCTTGAGAAGAACGCAAGAGTCTGGATGGTGCATAACGAGAAATTAGGGATGAGATGTAAGGAGGGGCAGAAGAGTGTAAAGCTTTAAAAGTGAGGAGAAGAATGGAATGTGAGATGCGGGATTTGATCGGAAGCCAGGAGAGGGTTTTCATGAGGGGAGATGCTGAGACAGATCTAGGAAAGAGTAGAGTGATTCTGGCAGCAGCGTTTAGGATAGATTGTAGGGGAGACAGGTGAGAGGCAGGAAGGCCGGACAGCAGGAGGTTACAGTAATCAAGACGGGAGAGAATGAGGGCCTGAGTCAGAGTTTTAGCAGTCGAGCAACAGAGGAAAGGGCGTATCTTTGTTATATTGCGGAGGAAAAAGCGACAAGTTTTAGAAATGTTTTGAATGTGAGGGGCGAATGTGAGAGAGGAGTCGAGTGTGACCCCTAGGCAGCGTGCTTGGGCTACTGGGTGAATGATTGTAGTTCCAACAGTAATGTGGAAGGAGGTAGTAGGGCCAGGTTTGGGAGGAAGTATGAGGCGCTCTGTTTTAGCCATGTTGAGTTTAAGGCGGCGGAGGGCCATCCAGGATGATATAGCAGAGAGACATTCAGAAACTTTGGTTTGTACAGCAGGTGTAAGGACAGGTGTTGAAAAGTATATTTGTGTGTCGTCGGCATAGAGGTGATATTTAAACCCAAAAGATGTTATTAGGTCACCTAGAGAGAGTGTGTACAGAGAAAAGAGAAGAGGTCCCAGGACAGAGCCCTGAGGTACCCCCACAGAGAGATCAAAGAGGAGGAGGAGGTGTTAGCAGAAGAGACACTGAAAGTACGATGGGAGAGGTAGGATGAGATCCAGGATAGAGCTTTGTTCCGAATACCTAGAGTATGGAGAATGTGGAGGAGAAGAGGGTGGTCCACTGTGTCAAATGCTGCAGAGAGGTCGAGTAATATGAGCAGAGTGTAATGACCTCTGTCTTTGGCAGCATGGAGGTCGTCAGTTATTTTAGTGAGGGCTGTTTCGGTGGAGTGAGCAGAGCGGAAGCCAGATTGCAGAGGGTCTAGGAGAGAATATGTGTTGAGAAAATGGAGCAAGCGAGAGAATACAAGACGTTCAAGGAGTTTAGAGGCAAAAGGCAGGAGGGAGACAGGTCGATAGTTAGAAAGACAGGTAGGGTCAAGCTTGTTGTTCTTGAGTAATGGTATGACTGTTGCATGTTTGAAGGAGGATGGAAAGGTTCCAGAGCAGAGGGAGGAGTTAAAAATGTGTGTGAGCGTAGGGATTATAGTAGGAGCTAGAGGTTTTAGGAGATGGGAGGGAATGGGGTCAAGAGGGCAAGTGGTAGAGGGAGAGGAGGCGATCAACAGCGACACATCCTCCTCTGAGACAGTGGAAAAAGAGTCAAGGAAGGCAGGAGGAGAGTTAGGAAGAGGTGTAGGATGGGAGGAAGAAACAGAGGGGATGTTCTGCCGTATGGATTCCACCTTTTCCTTAAAATAGTCATCAAAGTCCTGAGCGGAGATGGATGAAGGAGAGGCAGCTGAGGGTGGTTTGAGTAGAGTATCAAAGACAGAGAACAGTCGGCGTGGGTTAGACTTGTGCATGTTGATTAGTGCAGAAAAGTAGGCTTGTTTAGCTTGCGAGAGGGCAGAGTTGAAATAGGATAGCATAAATTTGTAGTGAAGGAAGTCTTCGAGAGTGTGAGACTTCCTCCAGAGGCGTTCAGAGGAACGAGTGGAGGAACGCAGCATGCACGTGTGGGAATTTAGCCAGGGTCTAGGGTTAGAAGGGCGAGTGCGGCAGAGAGAAAGCGGGGCATGTAGATCAAGAGACGAGGACAAGGCAGAGTTGTAGTTCCTGACCAGGTTTTCAGGGTCTGTAGGAGAGCTGAGAGAGGAGAGGGTGGAGCTTAAAGTGGACTCAAAGTCAGGTAAGTGAATAGAGCGCAGGTTTCTGCAGAACCGGGGGGTAGATGGAGGTGGAGAAGGGGAGAAGCGAGATAGAGAGAATGAGATGAGGTGATGGTCAGAGAGAGGAAAAGGGGAAATGGAGAAATCAGAGAGAGAAAAGTTTTTAGTGAAAACCAGGTCTAAGTAGTGGCCATCCTTGTGGGTGCTGGCTGCAGTCCACTGTTGAAGGCCAAAAGAAGAGGTTAGAGAAAGAAAGCGGGAAGCCCAAGGGAGAGAGGGGTCATCAATGTGGCAATTGAAGTCCCCAAGGAGAAGAACAGGGGAGTCTGAGGAGAGAAAGAAAGAGAGCCAGGATTCAAAGTGAGAGAGAAAGGCAGAAGGGGAATGAGTAGAGGTAGGTGGGCGATAGATGACCGCCACATGGACCGGGAGAGGAGAGAAGATCTGGACAGTTTGAGCCTCAAAGGAGGGAAAAGCAAGAGAGGGGGGAATAGGAAGGGTTCGGTAACGGCAGAGAGAGGAGAGCAGGAGCCCCACGCCTCCACCCCTGCCATCAGGGCGCGGAGTGTGGGAGAAGGAAAGGCCACCGTAGGAGAGGGCAGCTTCCAGAGCAGAGTCAGACTGAGTGAGCCAGGTCTCAGTTATAGCAAAGAGAAGCAGGGAGTGAGAGAGAAAGAAGTCATGCACAGAGAGGAACTTGTTAGAAAGGGAGCGAGCATTCCAAAGGGCACAGGAGAAAGGGAGAGAGGAGGGAGGGTGGCAGGGGATGGGTATGAGGTTGGAGGGGTTAACACCAGAAGGAGTAGAGATTGCATTTGGCAGGCGAGGACGAGAGCAAGTAGAAATAAGGCAGGGACCAGGATTGGGAGAGATATCCCCAGAAGCAAGGAGGAGAAGCATGGATAGGAAGAGGATGTGTGAGGATGATTTGTAGGGGTGTGTTTTAGTGTAGGGGATATAGCTGTGTGGTGTCAGAGGACGCAGGTAAGAAAGGAGTTCATGTGAACAAAGAAGTGGTGAAGGAAGGAGAGATGGAGATATATGAATAGAGTTAGAGACATACTGAGGCTGGTAAAAAGAAGTGCATAATTTGAGAAGAAGTGAAGTCACAGCAAATATAAATGGTAAAGGCAGCATCACAGCAGTAATGATGCAGTCTGGTATTGATGATATCCTCCTTTCCAGCGTAGTTCACATGCAGGAATCAGGGCCAGATGGGGTGTCCACTTCTTCCTCACTTCTTTTGAACTTCCTTTTAAACTTCAGTTGTTCAGTCATCTTGCCACTTATAATGGGCCACAGGATGTTCCCTGCCTAGGTGTCAATGCTTAATTTAATTAACAGTTGAAGCAGACAGGATTCAGATATGGGATATTACCTAAGATTATTTCAGTTGCATATACTGAAATACACACAGCAAAGAGTTGAAGCAGACAGGATTCAGATATGGGATATTACCTAAGATTGTTTCAGTTGCATATACTGAAATACTGTACACACAGCAAAGAGTTGAAGCAGACAGGATTCAGATATGGGATATTACCTAAGATTGTTTCAGTTGCATATACTGATTTGCGCTATTGTATGCATTTCTCTTTTACACTGAGGCACCTATCTTCTGAATCACCTATGCAAGCAAGATTCTAGCCACAGTTTTGGAGTCGCTTATTTACACCTACTGCACTGAGTAGGCACTTTATATGAGCCAAGATTCACATGATCCATAATTTAACACGACACCTGCACTTAGATGTTTTTTCTGTTTTTCTTGTTGAATCTCTCCCATGCACTCCCTGGATTGTGAAGACTGTTACAGCCTTTTTGGGACCAGCGAAGACAGTCCCTACCAGAGGGTTTGAGCAGGGAGTTACAACCATATTTTATTCAAAATTTTCACTGTTTGCACTATTTATTTTTTGGTCACAAGTGGCTATAATATTTTATACACAGTATTTATTATTCGCGTATTTCACTTATTTTTATTCTGTGGGAGCGCCCAATTTGTCACATTGTTGTTTACTTCATACTATAGAGCCCAACTGGTACTATGGCACTTAAACCCTAACCTCAGAAAATAGGTTTCACTAAAGACATCCCTGCCAAATCCGACTGAGCTAGACAAAATAAAGTGGCTGCCACAACAGACCAGAAGGTCAGCTAGAGAGGCACTACCTACAATCACACACTATTCAAAACATAAGAAGCAATCAGAAAAAAATTCTCTCTAGCATCAACACTTTTTCCAATTAACCCATGTGAGGTACTGTAACCTGAGCTTCCAGCTGGTGCTATCTACTTGGACCTTTCTCCCTCAATGCAGGAATTGCAAGATTATGTGATTTGAACTGGGAATCTAGTCCCAGGAAATTTCACTATTTCCACTCAGAGAAAAGCATTCCAAATAGTCAATTTTTTGTTTTTTTTTGCAACTAAAATAAGAGCATTTAACTCTAGCAACTCATTTTTAAAGAATTTGCTTAGGAGAGTCTGACACACAGAAACTCATCTGCCAACTATGGTATATGGGCATTTCTTGGCCCCAAGGAACGAGACAGATTTCAGGTCGAAATGTATATCTCAATGGGAAGTGGATCTCAATGAGGAGCTTCACGGAGAGGACAGGAAGACATTTTTGAAGCAACAGCTACAATATTAAGTATGAGGTGGTATCTTACTCCACTGAGGCTGTCCAAAATTGTCCTAAGTTACTCTCCCTTATGCTCCAAAGACTGTGGAGGCCAAACTTAATTTCTCCACATGAGGTGGTCTTGTCCGAGTATAGGGCTGGTGGAAAATCAGAGTTCGGTTACAAAGAATATTGAATGTAGATATCCCACAAGATTCCTGATGTTTCTTTTAAACAGACCCTACAAAGATCTGTCAAGGTCTGAAAACAAACTAATAATAGCCAACATTGCAATTGCAACACGACAAGGGAAAGCAGCATTATGGAAACGAAATGATATTCCGTCACTGGCTAAAATCCGTAATAACATCAGGTACCTATGCCAAATGGAAAAAATGACTTGCCTAATGAATGACTCTTCTTCATGCTCCAAGTTTCAGAAGGTGTGGCAGCCATGGATAGCACACACAGCTATTCCTGGTCGCAACCAATATTTCGTTCTCTTCTAGAAGAGAGTGCATTCACTTTCCCCTTTTCCCAACTCTCAGACTGAACAGCATTTACAGTAAGAGGTAAACCAGTGTTCATGTTACTGTTTTATACAAACATATGCAAAAACTGTTATTTGTGAGATTGTATTTTCACCAAGAGCTAAATATTACTGAAAATAATTCTGCCCCACCATCCGCCCCTCCTCTTCTCCCCCTCCAGTTTAATTTCTCCACATTATTATTATTCTGATCCACCCAACTTTATGTTATATATATATATATCACACACAGCTGTCTCTTACACATACTAATACTCCTTGTTTTTCCATCCCTATACACCAATAGGGACCACATAGTATCTACACACACTTTTATTTATGCTACAATCTCTCACATTTTCACACCTACCCACACCATTTATATTAACTCCCACTCCACACACACATTTTGTAAAGCACTGTATACACTGTGGGCTCTCCATTCATTTATATTCACACAGATACACACACACACACACACACACACACACACACACACACACACACACACACACACACACACACACACACACACACACACACACACACACACACACACACACACACACACACACACACACACACACACACTCTTACATCACTAACTTTCAGGAACCATTTAACACCTCTAGCCATAAATCACATCCACACACGGGGAGGGACAAGCACAGATAACATTCCAAGAGACACTGTTTTTAAGTATACCCTTTGCTTGCTTCCTTCATTGTAACATCGCCGGAAGAAGAGATCAGTGTATCTCGAAAGCTTGCACAAATAAAAGCATTTCATTAGCCACAGAACGGTATCATCTATTTATTTTTTTGATTATATATATATATATATATATATTTGCATGTCATTTCCCAGAATCCCTTGCTGCAGTGGAAGCGCTGTATGCTGGGTGACAATGGGGAAAGACAGGGTTGCAGACCTGTCTAAGACATGCAAATGAACATACTGTAATATTTATAGTTGCTATATATATATATATATATATATATATATATATATATATATATATATATATATATATAAATATATATATATTTTTTTTTAAACAAAAAGTCACTTTGAAACACCTATAACATTTTCATGGCTAACTAGTACCAAGGGATCCTATAGATACAGTAATGGCAAAGCATGTGATTACATGACACCAAAGAATACATTCAGCAATTGGAACAACACTAAAGATTATGACATACTGTATGGCAGTTTACAAACTGCAAGACTGAAAGAGTTATTTATATGGGAGTCTGCACATGTAATAAGAAGTATGTAGGGAAAACTTACCGGCAATTGCATTGCAGAGTCTCGTACATTTAGGAACAATCAAAAATAAAATCGATACACCAATGTAATGATATACATTATGGTAATTTAAATTACATACATTTCTTTGGAATTCATCATGTACCCATGACTATATGTAAAGGAGATTGGGAAAATAAAAGACTAAAATGTCCAAATGGATGTGCAAATTACAAATTTAAGGTCCACAAGGATTAAACAAAGTTTTCATGTTCTCCACTTTCATTTGGGCCTCTAAGACGGTGATTCTCAACTGGTGGGGTGCGGTCCCCCGGGGGGTGAATATGAAGATTTTAGGGGAGGCATCTGTCGTTTATAATATAATTTTTTTATTTGGAAAACGGGAAATAAAAAATGTAAAAATATATCAAATACATACAGTGTAGTATTTGTAGTGCGCACAAAAAGAAGTCTGGAATTAAATGTTAACTTGTGAAGACGTTGTGTTCTTTCTTCCACAGTGCCCAGAATCCAAAAGCTTTTGGCAAACAAGCAGCCTCAATTCTCACATTGATAACAATTGAAGCAAATAATGTATGTTTAATGTAAAAAAAAAATGTGAACCTCAAAATAAATATTATTTTTGTAAGTTTACAAAATGATTTGTTTTTAGTCACAATTTTTCAAATTTCAAATAACTTTTTTGAGGCAGGCAGGTTTGAAGGGGCGTGAGATTTTTATGTTGAGCAAAAGGGGACATGGGTTATAAAAGGTTGAGAAACAAAATTCTCTAAGATAATACTATATAAGTATATATATATATATATATATATATATATATATATATATATATATATATATAAAAGTATATGTATATAAATACTGTGTGTATATATTTAATGAATTCATGAATTCACCTTTACAAAAGTTAACCTATTCTCAATAATAAAAAAAGTTAAGTATATGTAATAAACAGGATAGGGACAGAGTCAGACCTGGCACGCTATGGAGAATAAACAAAGTGCCTCCAGGAAGATGGTCGAGAGTCTCTCCACACTCAACAGAATTATGCAATCCAACCACAGGTATTGATGATTTTTCTAATTAAGTGTGAATACACAGGAACTCTTGCTGTGTTAATCCGATGGGCCATTACAGCCTGGGCTGCGGAGTGTTTCAGAGATGCTAGGACTCTGGGCCATAAGGAAGGTTGCATTGTGATGTGTTTGCATTAATAATGGCATTCTTGTATAGCACTGCTAGTTTTACGTAGTGCTTTACAGAGACATTTTGCAGGCGCAGGTCCCCAGTAGAGTTTACAATCCATGTTTTTGGTGCCTGAGGCACAGGGAGATAAAGTGACTTGCCCAAGGTCACAAGGAGCTGACACCGGGAATTGAACCAGGTTCAAACTCAGTGCCAGTCAGTGTCTTTACTCACTGAGCCACTCCTTCTCTGTTGTTAGACATAAGCCCAGAGGAATGTGCAATGTAGCACCGAAATGTTGGTAATATGTCCTGTTCATTTTTGTGAGATTACATTTTTTTGCATTAGTGCCCATCTTGCTCTTGTAGTTGGATTATGTAATAAACAATACAAAGCACATTAAATATCAATGATGTTCATGGATCAGAGTTAATAATTGTCACTTCTGTTGAAGATATATAAAAACCTATAAGAACACTAGAAAGATTAACCTTTATAGCATTAAGATTTGTTAATTCAAATAATGCTCTACATTTGTATATAACGGGTATTAACATGGATCTCTGTAAATTAGAAAGGGTGGAGACAGAAGATATAAGTATAAATAGTGATTCTTGTTTTTGGTGTGATTTTATTAATAAAATTGGTGTTTACTTTTCCCCCACTCGGTGTTTTCATTTTATAGTCAAATCTGATTCTGTGTATCATTGTTAACAATAAAACGAAATTGACATGTATTTGAATTTGGTGTTAATCGGCGCACTTTTTTTTATGTTTCCATACTCCCTCTTGAAAGCCTTTGTCTCTTACCTGTGGATGGGCTACCACAAGTGGTCAAATTTAATAGGATAGAATGCTTCATTTCTGGTGTTTATCGGTTTTAACCGAAAGTGCAAGATGGTCAGTTGGGGGTGTTTTTTCAGTGTTTTTTAATTAAAACCTAAACCGGAATCCCTAAGAATAATACCATTTTTTATTCAAATATCCGTATATTCAAAAAGTTGTGATTAATGATTAAAAAAAGGGACAAAAATACATTTTGTACATACATTTGATTACATATATAGAGATACTGAACATTGCATTAATTAATTACATTACTTGATAGGCAATACAAGTTCTATAACATATACTTATACAATATATATAGTATAACATCAATAGGCAATAAAAACATACCACAGTACAATAATTTTATATATCTGTACTGTATTAGTACAGTGTATAGCAAATAAAAATACCACTTGCGAGCACACAAACATGTCTCAGACAGGTCTGCAACCCTGTTTTTCAAAATGATCTCCTAGCATAATAATGCTTCCACTACAGCAAGTCATTCTGGGAAATAACGTTCAAATAAGAACACACTGTCACCTTTTGCTTCAAATCCATTTAAACATGGACCCCTACAAGCTTATGCATGCCACATTACGCAGCTTTTCAGCATAGCCTGGGTTAAAGAAGTTCATAGCCAGTAAACCTACCCATAAACAGCTGTTTCAACCTTTTGGGTCCAGCCAGGGATTCTGGGAAGTGACATGCAAATGAGCACACAGTGTCACCTTTTGCATCTAATTGTATTAGTACAAACATTTTTATTTTACATGGATCAGAATCGTCTCCATGACACAATACACTCTATAAAGGCAACTCACTGTTGATCCCCCTACTTCCTGGAAGCAGGGTCGATGCAGGGGAATTTTGATGCCCTAAGCAAACCTTCAGCCATGCGCCCCCCCCCCCCCCAAAAAAATAAAATGTCCTCAGAAAATGAAGGAATCTACTCTATGTTTGCTGGACTTGCCCCGGCTTGACACAATTCTCTCTCCCTCCCCCACCCACTCCTCCCCATTATCTTTCCCTTAGCCTCTCTCACCCCCTCACCCTCCTTACCCCCAGTTAAAATTCCATATGTATCTGTGGAGGTTCTCCCTAGCACTAGAAGCTCTTCCAGGTCAAATTGGAGCACTGGGGCATCCTCTGACAGAGATGCTGCTGTCCTCCTCATCTGCACACTTCCTCCTCTGTTCTGCGACTGCTCTGGCCTCCCACAAGTCGCACTGCCACCATCATCCGCCTCACCCTCTGCTGCCCCCCAAAATGTGTCACCCTAGGCTGCCTAGCAGTTACACTAGCCTGGCCTCCTCAACAGTTTCTCCCCACATGCTCCCAACTAGCTTCTCCCCCACATGATCCCCTCCTCACCAGCACTCACTCCCTCCCTCCCCTCTCTATCTCTCCATGTTACTCTCACCCTCTCTCTCCCCCCACCCCTTCCTCTCTCATCCAACCCTCTCTCTACCACTCCCCAACCCCTATCTCTCCCCTCTATCCATACCCCTTTCTCTTACTCCCTCCACACCCCTCTCTCTCATTTCCTCCCATCCCTTACTCAGTCACTCCCATCCCTCCCTCTCTCACTCCCACAACTCTACTTCCACCATTCACCCCTCTCTCTCTCCCCCCAACATCTCTCTGTCATTCTCCCCCACCCCTTCCTCTATCTCACTCCCCGCACCCCTTTCTCTATCTCACTAACCCCACCCCTCTCTCACTCACCCTCCCCTCTCACTCCCCCCACCGCTCTCTCCCCACTTATCCCTCCCACCTACCCTTCTCTCCCTCCACCCCTCCATCCCTCTATCCCTGTGCCCCTCTCTCCCACCACCCCTGCATCCCTCTCTACCGCCTCCACCTAGCTCTCACCCCCTTCCCTCACTTTCTCATCCCCTACAGCCCTCTGTCACACCCCCCTACACCACTCGCTCTCTCGTCCCTTCTTACTCCATTTTTACACCATCCACATTCCCATCATTTTTACACCTTCTCCAGCCCCTGTTTTTTCACCCCCACCGTTTTACACCCCCCACTCCTCCGTTTTTACACCCTTCTCTTACCCTGAATAGTAGTGTGCAGTGCAGGGAGAACATGTAGCTGGAGCAAGTCCTGCATGTCCTGGACACATGTAAAGATAAGTAGCTTGCTCTGCTTCCGGCCTCCCACGTGCTGCTTCTGTCACCCCGCAAAAGTGCCGCCCTTGTAACCGTCTAAATCACCTAGTGGTTGCACTGGCCCTGCCTGGAAGAATCATAGTGTTTGCAAAACATGTTGGGTTTTAGTGATGTCAGCTAGCATAGAACGCTGACAGGCGTGCACTATATTGTGTTCCTAGCAACCGTTACTATTGTATGGTAGATCCTCTATCCACATGTAGGAATTATTTTAGTGATCATATATTAGTCGTGGAACAGAGTTATTAGAGTAGAGGGGGATGTAGTTGTAGTTTTTTGTTTTTCTATTGGGTCTCAGGTTATATTTGTAACGAGTGCTCGCCACAAACTGGACTGAACCACGAGGCCGAGCTGGGGATATAGAAACACTGACATGGAGCCGCGAAGTCGCGTCCGGAATGCAGATTTGTAGTCGTGGGTATCGGGGTTGGAGAAGTGAGGAACATAAATAGACTCGCCGTGGTTGGAGGTAGGAGAGCGTATGGATCATTGTGGGTCACTAGCCGTAGTCGAGGGTTGGAGAGAGGCGGTTGGTCATAGACAGGAGCCAGGGTTCGGGTAAATAACTGAAAGATAAGAACCGCAAAGGAAGACAGAACAAGGCACAATAAGGCAAGGCAGGACAAAGCAAAACAGTGGGCTTGCAACCAGCACGACTTCACAAGTAAAACACTAATATATTGCATCCTATATATTAGGAACAGCCAAATCACTGAAGAGCTGCATAGCAGAAGCAGAAGCTGATACTAGAATCAGAGCCCTGATGCGTTGCTGGGCGGGGTCTGCACAGCAGGCACTGATGAGGAACCAGCAGCAACAACGTCTGGATCAGACTCTGGAGCGAAGTCTGCGCCCGATCCTCACTATATTTTTAGTTTTCTATAGTTTATTTATTTATTTAGAACATGTTTTACCAGGAAGTAATACATAGTTGGATAGATGGTATCTTTTTTTTACATCTATCCGAGCACCAATTATTTGTAACACTGATGGTCTGATCCACTTTACAAAGCACTTGATTTTGAGTTTGATATATTTTATTCTTGACAACAATATTGCCATTATTATTGTTGCCGTTGGAGTTGTGTGTACATTTTCTGGGCTCATTGCCAATAGTATAATTGACATACTGTTTCATTTCTCAATTTATTTAATCTCTTCAACACTAGTTGTCTGTATTCTGTTTTTTTACAAGATACATATAATTGTCACACTTTGTTTTATATGCTAGATAGATATTGTTGTCTCAAAATGTCTTTACTGCTTCAGTGTATATAGCTTTTTAATAATGTTTTGTATTGTTGCGATGTTAGAACAAGATATTTGTGATGCATCAAAATCGGTCAGAATTCCTCCATGACATGTGTAGATAATACTGGATAACATGAGAAAGTCCATGAATGATATGGCAATTTGTCAGGTAAGGGCTAGGAGTCTAGTGAGGTCCACTTGACCACCACAGAAAGAAACCCCATAACGGCCCCCCCTAGTAACCAATAAGAAGTAATGAAAGGCACCGGTAACCATATACATATATGTGGGGGCACTATGGCCCTTTACCTTGGTGCTTGCAGGACTCCTCGATATCCAGGGCGTGCAGTTCATCCAGGTAGGTATCCAGCAAAAAGAAGGGTGGAGATGTGTAGCACTGCCGCAGTTTCCAACTCCCAGTGAGACCGGAAAAATGACGAGGTAAGCATTCAATTGAACAACAGGTCAGGTTTTATTGCAGGGTGGTGCAGCAAGGGGACAACAGAGCAACACTAACGCACCTACGCGTTTCGTGCACTAGGCACTTTATCAAGGTGACAAACATACACATTACTGCATAATTTATACTCACCTGGACTGTTGTTCATGCTTTTGTAATTACAATGCGAGCAGTTTATTATATCCCATGATATATGTTATTGATATATGTTATTCATATGAGATCAGGTTCTATTTCATAACAGTCATCTGTACAGGAGGTATATTATTAATATTATTACTAGTGTTCTACAGATTATATCTCTAGTGGTATACTTTTATATAATAATTGTTCCCATCAATTGTATCCACTGTACGGATTGACTGCTGATCATATTCACTTCACGAACTATCAAGCATCACTCACACAAGTATATACCAAATACGCTATTTAGATGGGGCTTTTCTTAGTATTCCTCCATAAATCTACACTTGTTCAAATGTGCCCCTTTATGTTTCAAGCACATACTGGTTATACTTGTGTTGATCCACTGCTAGTACATTATTTCGTATGTGATTTTAATTTGTTTTTATTTTAATGTTGTTCATGTATTGTTAATAAAGTTTGTTTTAGAAAAAATTAAAAAAAGACAGTCAGAAAAAGTCAAGCATACCACCTGACTGGCCGAGCCAATGGCTGTGCACGCAGCGTCACCGCGACCCGTTGCGACGCGGGACGATGACGTCACACCCGGCAGCGCGAGGCACAGTCCAGGTGAGTATAAATTATGCAGTAATGTGTATGTTTGTCACCTTGATAAAGTGCCCGAAACGCGTAGGTGCGTTAGTGTTGCTCCGTTGTCCCCTTGCTGCACCACCCTGCAATAAAACCTGACCTGTTGTTCAATTGAATGCTTACCTCATCATTTTTCCGGTCTCACTGGGAGTTGGAAACTGCAGCAGTGCTACACATCTCCACCCTTCTTTTTGTTGCGATGTTAGCACATTACATACGTAGATAGATCACACAATAAAGGTAGACTTACCTTTCCTGTCTTACCTTTAAATTCTTCATGGGCAAGCTACCCAGCTATCTGAACAAGCTCCTCACCCCTACCACTTGCAGCACTTATCACCTGAGATCAGACTCCAAAAGACTGTTCATGGTCCCAAGGCTCAACAAAGTATCCGGACGTTCCTCCTTCTCCTACTGCACCGACACACTTTATTCGAGCAAATACCCGGTATGTACCTGGCAGATACCTGGAATGCGCCGCTCCTCACCTCTGACAAGCCCCGTTGCATTTGCCTTCCCAGCCTGGGTTCATGCCTGGCTGATGGGCGGCTGATCTGTTAAATGATAATGATTAGGATTTAATAGGCTGCAATGCTTCGCGTGTCTACCAGATGCCATAAATTCATGAATTGTAATGCAGTATATATATATGTAGTGTGCAGTATTGCAGCCAACGGGAATAAAATGCTTCAATCCCTGCCGGAAAATAACTCAATGCACTCGGGCAGAAAACAGTCACAAACCTCAATACACCCGGGTATACCCGAATTCGTGGGACTAGCCGAGCTCGAATAAAGTGTGTCGCCAGTGTACCATGCACCGCAAAACTGGAACAACCTACAAGTACCAGAGACTCTCACATCCACCACCAGTTTAAGTTCTTTCAAATCTAAGGCTGTCTCACACTTTAATCTGGTCTGTAACTGTTTCATACGCCCATAATATATATTTTCTTTAACTATGCACGCAATGTCTTGTATATAATGTATACCCTGTTCATTTATGTAACTGTATTTGTAACCATGTATTTGTTTTACTCTGTGCCCAGGACATACTTGAAAATGAGAGGTAACTCTCAATGTATTATCTCTGTGCCATTTAAATCGCCCTTTTTGTGAGCGTTGCTATCACGGTATTCAGAAAGCCTTGATTACCTGTGATAGCAAAATTTCCAAAACGGACGAGTAGCCAGCGGCGTGATGATCGCCTCTCTAAAAAGGCTTTACCTGGCGATTCCTTTCTACTGCAGAGAGAGAGAGCTGCCTCTCTCTGTGCAAATCTCGCCCGAAATTTATGTTTTTTAATATATATTTCATTACTGGTGTAGATGAGGAGAGGGTCTCCGGAGCAAAAACGCATTGATTTCAGGTCCGGGGACCCCCTGCTTGCCGAGAAACCGACCCCGTTATGGGGTGCTGTTATCTCCTATGCATTTTATTCCCACGGTCACGTGACGAGGGACATTTAAATGCACAGGAGATACCGGCACCCCATGTAGGGGCTGTATCTCAGGAAGCAGGGGGTCCCTGGACCTCAAATCAACAAGGTTCTGCTCCGGAGACCCCCTGCTACAAAACACTAGTAATAAAACCCAAATAAAAAATTAAACAAATTTGTTACCGTAGCGGCTATCTGCTATGGTAATGAATTTGCTTTAATGTCATTTTTATTAATAGTGTGTGCGAGCAGGGCTCCTGAGCTGAAGCGCTTTGATTTAAGCCTCAAGGACACCCTGCTTCCTAAGTTAAAGGCCCTGGTATGGGGCATCGGGTGCCGGTATCGCCGCCATTTTTAAATGGTCCGCGTCACATGACCAGGGGATTTAAATAATGAAGGAGATATCGGAACCCCATATCAGTACCTGTAACTCGGGAAGCATGGGGTTCCGCAGGCTGAAATCAATGCGGTTCATCTCAGGAGACCCCCTGCTCCCGCACACTATTAATAAAAATGACATTAAAGCAGCTTCATTACCTTAGCGGATAGCCGCTAAGTCAATGATGGGATTAAGGAACAACAGCAGCTTTATTGGGGGCATAGGGGTGAGTGTAGTGGGTACTTAGCCCTTCATTCACCCCCTCTGCCCCAATAAACATTACAATATATACTAACCACCAATACATAACCCACCCTCTGTGCCCACATAAAACCATAAATTATTTTTTGATACACAGGATTGATACCAGAGGCCGGCAGGGGTCCCTGGGTTGTCCCCGCGGGTGTCCGTGGGCCTCCAGGTGGTCCTGTGGTACCCACAGGTGTTTGGGTGTCCTCGGGTTGTCCCTGTGGGTGTCCAAGGGCTTCCAGGTGGTCCCCGCAGGTGTCCAGGGGTCCCAACGGGGTCCCCGGGTGGTCCCTGTGGGTGTTTGAGTATCCTCGGGTGGTCCCCGTGGATGTCCGTGGGACTCCAGGTGGTCCCCGTGGGTGTCTGGGGGCCCTTGGGTGGTTTTCATGGGTGTCTGGGGGCTCTCGGGTGGTCCCGCAAGTGTTCCCCGTTCATGATGGCAGGGGGACGTAGAAAGGTTTATTTACTTTATTTCTGCTGGCTGGCTAATGTTTTATTTAATAACGGGCAAGTAAGCTATTATCCATACCTGGATAATAGTTATTTTGCCCATTACTGTACTCTATGTGTTGGGGGGGGGTGTATTTATTGCAATGTATGCCCCCCAAAAATCTGCAACAGGATTGGTACTGCAGGCCAGCAGGGACCCATGGGGAACACCCGAAGGCCCCCAGACACTCACAGGGACCACCAATGGGCCCCCAGACACCTGTGGGAACAAACCGAGGGCCCCCAGACACACGTGGAGACCACCCGAGGGCACCCAGACACCCGCAGGGATCACCTGAGGACCCGCAGGTAACACCTGAGGACCCCCAGACACACGTGGGGACCACCTGGGGGCCCCCAGATAGCCACAGGGACCACCTGAGGACCCACAGACACCCATGGGCACAACCCACAGGGACCACCTGAGGACCCGCGGGTAACACCCGAGGGCTCCCAAACACACGTGGGGACCACCCGAGGGCACCCAGACACCCGCGGGGATCACCTGAGGACCCCCCTGGACACCCGTGGCCTCTGGAATCAATCATGTCGGGTAGAGGATGTGGGTATTAGTGTTTATTGTGTGTAGCGGGGGTGGGTGAAGGGGGCATTTTGCCTTTGGTGGGTAGCGGGAGGGGTTAACCCCTTCATTGCCTTAGCGGTTAGCCACTAAGGTAATGAAGTTGATTGTAAATGCATTTCTATTGCATGGGATACATGCCGGGGGTATCTGGTGCTGATATTAATGGGTATCAGCTCCGGAGACTCCCGGTATCAATCCGATGCAGAGAAAATTCTATGTCCCGTCTCAACGCTTATCGGCAGGTTCTCACCACCTTCACACCAACTTTTCCTGGTGTGAAGATTTTGTGAGAAACTCGCCATTCTAGAGCCGCGATAGGCCTCGATAACTTAATCACAGCTACTAGAATTGCACGAGTTTCAGAACATGTCGATAATTGGCTTATCGCTGCTCACTCAGCGTTTTTTTTTTTTTTTTTTTGAACAGTGACATTTTTGGCGATTCATTATTTTATTGCCCACCTATCGACGCTTACAGAATCGTAGTAGGCATTTTGGGTGATAAGTGCTCAATAAGTGTCTTATGAACGCTTAGTACATAGGCCCCTTAGACTCGAATATGTCATTCTCTGTTCAATGGGAGAAATGGATGGCAGGAGGCGGGCAGAGCACTGAAAAAATGGGCTTGGCTTGAGGTAAGTTAAAATGAAATAATTTATTGGGCATAAAGCCCAAACTACAAACAAACAAAAAGAAGGTCCTCTGACCCATTTCTCGCCTCTACGGTGCTTTATCAAAGAGTGAACTGTGTTCAGTGAATGTTCCTTAAATAGCAGTCTCTGTGCGGGATCGGCACACATCATCCGCCCCTGATCAGGTGTCAAATGTGAGTTAATACTGTTTTCTGTTAAAAATACCATAAAAATATCTAGCTATACATTAACATTTGAAGCGGTAGACACGTCACGTTGTGTCACCTGTAAAATTGCATTTAAAGAAGAGATAACTATGTGATCAACAGTAAAATGGAGGCAAAACATTGCAAGACTATCCTACGCTATGTAGCAAACGATATAAACCCATGCTTTTGTAGCACTTTTCCCCCTCACCCTATGGGAAATGTGGCGGCTACTGAGTGTGTGGTGCGTTACCTGTGGCTCACAGGAGGCCCGAACCTCCGCTGCTGGGAGCCCGGGGTGTAACTGATCCGTCTGGTGACAGTGCCTCCACCTGTAGGTGATCCCGACAGTGCCGGATAACCCCTTCACAGGACCCAATGCAATAAGATCACACATTTGTATTTAATAACAGTTTACTGAACACAGGTACAACTAGATATATCATTAACCCACATACAATATAGGCATCGCACAGCCAAAGCCCCACCGTGCCCTCCAACCGTTGTGTCCACCCCTGATGGGATTTCCCCAAAGTACTGAGGTGCCCCTGGGCACCTAACCTCCCTGGTGTCCACAAGAGCCAACCCACCCAATGTGTGAGACAGCGCTGCCCACAGTAACTGAAAGGGTTATAGTTGGTGCACGTTGTGAGGTACCTGCCCAGGTGCTCCAGCACCCGGGTATGGCCGAAAAGCAAAAGGGATACACTGATCCAGCGACGTAGATGTCAGTGAAGCCTCCACCTCTGCGTGGGGTGAACTCCGGTGTGAGGGCTCGACTTTGATAATCTATGATAGTGTGGTGGTGGTCTTGCCCCGGACCACAGTCCGCAAATCGCTGTGCTGCATCTTCAAATGGTACTATACACTAACTGTATACAGCTCCAGGAGAAATGTCCCCAGCTAGGTGTTTCCCTGTAGCAGCCACAATCTGATTAGGTGAGTGGAGCCTATCTTGGACCTAAAGGGTTAATCTGGCCTAACCTGGGTGCCACTGACACCCAGACCCTACCTTCCCTTTCTCTGTCCTAGCTCCAACTGTCAGTCCCTCTAACTGTCAGAACTCAAACTGTAAGAATTCTAAATGCCATGCATCTCTCAGCCCTATTGGTTGCCTGGCAACATGTGGTCTGCAGCCCCTGAGGCTGCTGGGACTTGTTGTGTTCCTGCTGTGCTATACTCCTAATGGCCACTGCTTGCGCTTGTTACTGCACATCCCCCCCCCCGCACTCTCCCCAGTTTCCGCTGCCTATGGAAAGGTAAGGGGACAAACAGGGGACCAGGAGGACCCAGGCTATATTTTCATGACACATGATATTGCTGTTTTGAGGAGGAGAGGACACACCAGGACACAAGAAGTTGGAGATTAATTAGCATTTTTGTACTATTTGTTGCGTTATCTGCTTGCGTTGTCTTGTCATATACAGTATGTTGTCTGCATGGGTGCTTGTGTGCTTGACTTTGTTTGTTTTTCCGTACTTTGGAAGTTGTAATTTGTCTCTGTCTTGCTATTTATTGTGTGATTGTGCTGAGCAGTGTGTATTGTGAGAATATGAAAGATGGAGGAGAGTACGGAGTGGGAGGAGTGCTGGTGGGCGGAGGAGTGAGGAGCAGAGGAGGAGCGGTGGGCACAAGAGTTACCGCTTCCCCAATAAATGTGTCCGGGAATCATACTTGATTCTCGGATACATGTAGGCACATTGTCCTGGCAATACTCCCCCTAACTGCGACTCACCACTAGGCTTCCCTGCTTCAGCATAACTTGAAAAGGAGAATGAGGCACAGGGATAAATATGTATTCCTTTAGCTGAGGGAATCCCTGGGTTAAGGGGGGTACCCCAGCTAGTGCCAAGATGATCCACAAACAGAATATAGTTTGTGGGTGCCTAACCATACACAAGGTTGGGGGGACTCTGAGAGTCCAAACAGAGTCAAAGGTAATGTGTGTGGGGAAATAAGACAGACATAATTAAAGAGACAACATATTTTTCCTTTTCTGTTCCCTGTACCCTAGAGACTTCAAACTTTGGGAGTCTAAGCCTTAGGTGGGGTTTTGTGTTGAACAACAAGTCATTTTGATTGCATGAGGTCTGGGGACAAAGTTACCGGTGGCTCTATAATTCTCCCCGGCTTACTCGCACTATTTTTGGGTACCCAAGGTGAGTTGCACTGGGGCCATACAGTTTCTCTCAGACTCCTAGTTTTATACCCCAAGATCCTCACCTAAAGTCCCACATATCTGAAGGGGTTCCCCAAGACTCAGAGCTTATTAAAATGTATTTTTAATATGTTTCAACATTCGGAACCCATGTCCAGACAGGCAGTCCGGGCAAACCCATAGGCGCCGGTATGTCTGCTGGACATCGGAGTTCAAAGCAGCCAGAGGATGCTTAAAGGTGTGAATGGCATTTGGTTAGCGGGGAAAGGTGGAGTACTACAGTAGGTCCGGAAATCAATGTCAGTCCTCCGGGATGCCACTTGTTCTGTCAGACCTAGGGGCACCTGCCCAGTGGGTGGCATGGATAGCTGCGGGGAGATGTGGCAGGTTTGCACATGTCCCTTGACTATTTTTAAATTTTCCACTGACCCGGCTTTTCTAACCGGCTTGGCTCTGATTGGCTGCTTGATAAAGTTCTCATGCGCTGATTGGTTGTTGAGTTCTGCCTCGATGTTTCAGCTAGAGCAGGGAAAGCTACAAGGAGCTATGAGCCAATCAGATTGTGTGTTCCCCTTGAGTCAGAGCTGAAAGAGCATGGGCTGGCTTTTCAAAGTTGCTTTGTGCGAAATAGCAAAGTAACCGGCTTCGATTTCAATCCTGAAAAGCCTGCCGCCAGAGACTAAGTCCCGACTTTTGCACTCAGAAGTTCTCAGAAACAATTGTAGCGGTCACGGTTTTGATTTCATGCCGATTTTAGCTCCAGGAGATTCACGCTGACTCACGATCAGCAAGGGACCAAGTTCTCAGAAACTAACGTAGCGGTGGCGGAAGGAATTTCATGCCAATTTGAGTTCCAGGAGATCCCGGGCTATGTCCCGGTCAGGGTAAAACTCCCCCAATAGAGTGCCCTGCACCTAGGAAAGTTTAGTTTTCGATCCCAGACTCCCAGTAAGTGTGTCTTTTCATCTGTATTTTTTGTTCCATTGTGTGTATGCGAATATAAGCCGAATAAACTACAATTTATTTCTCTACCTTGTTTTGCTCAATGAATGATTCTGGTAAAAAGGTGTAAATAACCTGCTCCCCTGCAATTGTCTTCAACTCTTAGACAATAGGTGTGACTCCACATACAACCTAAAAAAAAATAAAACATGAATTTGCCTATAAATATATTACGATCATTGTTGGTCTTCACTCCTGTGACAGAGTCATTGGCTCTGTATACATTAGCAGGAGTTGGCAGTATACCTGCTTTCCAGTAGACGAGGAGTTAACCCAGCTGATTAAGCAGTCCTCAGATGATCCTAATTAAGCTAGCTCACCTGCTTTAAAACAGGAAAAGGAAATGTCTCTGGGGCTGCAGTCTCTCTCAGGCACTGAGAGCAGACAGACAAAAAGAGGTCCGCCCCCAGCCCAGTTCGGACTGGTTACTACTCCTAACAGAGGGAGAACAGAGGATGAGGAGTTGTCAGAGACAGGACTTGTTTACGCTCAGGAGTCCGAGTTACCCGTGGATATAACCGGCCAAATTCCAGATGAGGAAGGTGTTGGAAATCTAGAACTTTCCCTGAGTAATTTTGGTAGGGAACAGGCTAATGATCCCCTGCTGAAAAATGGGTTTAGCCAAGCGGTAGAAGTTAATGGGGTCCCGGTAGAAGGAACAAGCAAGGACTCCTTTCCCTATTTTTGTATTAAAAATGATTTGCTATACCATGTGAGCCAAGAGGAGGGCCAAGAAATAGAAAAATTGCTAGAACCCAGTTCATTAGTAAGGAAGGTCCTAGAGCTAACACACTCTCACTTATTGGGGGGTCATCTTGGAGGTGAGAAAGCACATAAAAGAATCCTAAAAAGATTTTACTGGCCAGGGATATATAATGCAGTAAAAAGGTTCTGTGCCTCCTGCCCTGCATGTCAGTTGATAGCCAGTCAGCTCTGTAGTCACCCAGTCTTGGTAGCCCCGGATTTTACAAAATAATTTTTTCTTCAAACGGATGCCTCCGAAGTAGGCTTCGGAGCAGTCCTGTCCCAGTTTGTTGGAGATGAGGAACACCCGGTACTGTATCTAAGTCGCAAATTGTGTCCCTGCGAACAAAGATACGCCACGGTAGAAAAAGAATGTTTGGCCGCAAAGTGGGCAATAGACACTTTAAAGTATTACCTATTAGGCAGGTCTCTTACCCTCATCACAGACCATGCACCCTTACAGTGAATGCATAGAAACAAAGAAAGGAATTCTAGGGTTACCTACTGGTTTCTGTCGTTGCAACCTTTCAATTTCACAGTGCAGCATAGGCCAGGCATAATGCATGATAATGCGGACGCACTTTCTAGGGTGCACAGTCTCGATGCATGGGCCGCTCCACACGGTAATGTTACGCTGGGGAGTGGGATATGTGACAGAGTCATTGGCTCTGTATAAATTAGTAGGAGATGCCAGTATGCCTGCTTTCCAGTAGACGAGGAGTTAACCCAGCTGATTAAGCAGTCCACTGGTGATCCTAATTAAGCTAGCTCATCTGCTTTAAAACAGGAAAAGGAAATGCCTCTGTGGCGGCAGTCTCTCTCGGGCACTGAGAGAGGACAGAGGAGTGCTGACGGACAGACACAGGCTGCTCATATTAATCCTGTCCCAAGGGGAAATAAAGCTCCCAGGTAAGGAGCCAACTGGTGTTATTGGACATTGTTGGTCTGGTCTAGGTTAGCTAGCCAGCCAGGTAGATAGGCTGCACTTTTGTTTAGTTAGTTCCCCAAACGGGGATAGGTTTTTGTTTATGTTTATTTCACTTAAAGGGACAGAGCACCCATTGTTTTGTTATACTTTTGGACAAATAAATCCACCAGCTTATTATTTCACCAGAAGAATCGTGTTGTCTTCTCACTAACCAATTTCATCCTGCCACACTCCCAATACTAAGAACATTTTGTGAATGTAATCCAAATGTTTATCATTTCATGTATCTTACCTTTTTCACCACACACCACATCTTCCAGCACCTTCTTCGGAGGAGGAAGAAGAAATCACACCACCACCACCAGCAGCAGCAAGGGCTTCGGCAGAGAATATGACCCTCATTTTAGAGCCAGTGCCAATAGAAGTGATGGATAAAAAAACATCAGTGTCGCATCAACAGCCAGCTCTACATCACGGTCAACCACAACTGGCTATGGCATCAGAAGCATTGCATCTACACACTGCACAGTTGATATACCGGAAGTATGATAAATATCAGAACATGATGATATTACCTATAAATGCGGTACTAGGACCATCTTTTAATGGATCCGATACAAATATATGTTATTTTTGCAGTGCAACATTGATGTATTGCACTGCTTTTGTTTGGTGATAATACCACATTTTTAGGTTAACGAAGCTTGATGTATCTGGACTTTATGGGAATTCAAGATTATTATCCTTATTATAATATTATTGCAAAGTCATAGGGTACTTTTTATTTCATTTTTAATATTATTTGCTGATGTGTCAGAACTGTTCTTTTAATTATGTGGTGTTAGAACTGAATTATTATTAGTAAAAGTTAAGTTTAATGAAAATTTAGGGATAGTGAGTGCACATTGTAGAAGGGGCCTTTTCTAATACCTATTTGACATTGAATGTTACATTTTGGGAGAAAGGTGATGAAGGCAGCACTGGATCCATCGGGGAGAGAGAGAGAGGACACACACAAAATTTGGCCGCCGTGTCCGCAGCTCAGCCAGGAGGAGAGAATGGGGGCTGCTGTGGGTCGGGGGACTCAGACAGGGAAAGCTCGTCCTCCCTGTCCGGTGAAGAGGAAGGCAGCGGGTCTGGATCCGGTGGATGCTGAACACTCCCCAACGCGTGTGCCACCGCCACCATTGATCGCCAGTCCTGTGCCCCAGCTCCCCTGAAATCTCCTCTTCGACCAGGAGATCTGTCCACCGTGTCCCCCGCACCTCGGCCGGGGGAGGAGAGAGGGGGGAGGGGTGGTGGCTCCGGCTGGGCGCACCTGCGCAGTAAGCACCGGCTCCGGCTCGGCAGAAGGCACCGGTGCACCAGCAGCAGGAGACCAACCACACACCACACACACAGAGAAACACAGATACACACACACACACACACACACACACAGAAGCACACAGAGACACACAGAAACACAGATACAAACACACACACACACACACAGAAACACACAGAGACACAGAAACACACACACAGAAGCACACAGAGAGACACACACACACACACACACACACACACACACACACACACACACACATTCACACACTGACTGACACACACACACACGGACACACACACACGGACACACACACACAAGGAACGCACACTTACCATAAATATAGAAGTGCAAATAGCAAAAACAGACGTTCTAAGTCAAACTTCTTTGCGTTTTAGCACTGAAATTGTGTTTTGATTTTTAATTAAAAACATCACCATCACAAATACAATTTCTGTGACAAAAGACAAAGAATGTTCACTTAAATTGCGCGAGCTCTGTACATACACACTTTTTTTTTATATATACAGCATATAGGAATTGGGCCCCTGAGCTTGTTTGGGCCCTACACAGTTGCTTAGTTTTAGTATACCCTAGAATCACCTATGTGTATCAATGCTGAAGCAGACCAGAGGCTCTTACAAAAGCCCTAGAGACTATATAATGTACATGTTAACAAGATACCTGAAGCTCTTCACCTTGGTTACAGTATTTATTATGGAGATCACACAGGTGTAACATAAGAACCTGTTGATGCTCAGTTGGCACCTTTGTCACCTTCAGTGATGCAGAGAGAGTTCAATATCTTGTTCATGCTGCAGTCATCACTTTTTCAACCTTATGGCTCTGCGGTAGAAGTAACAGTGAGTGATGCATGTGTAACAAGTGTCCCCTCACCCTCTGGGAGATTTTGCTGTTACCGGTACTCTCGTTGTGCTGTACCTGTGAGGCTTACAGGAATGCTGAGTGTCCACCAATAGTAATGGGGAAGACAGGACAGGCTTTTGATATAGAGCTCTCATCTCGTTCTGGGTGCAGCGCCTCTATTCCTAGCAGGCCCTATCAGTGCTGGGTGCAGTACCTACAGGAAAACCATCTTGCACTCCCCCTGATAAACTGCAGTCACAGGCAGAAGTTTAAAAGTAGCAATTGGTCTTTATTGAGTACAGCCCTACACGTCAACAATGGCTTTCTTTAGGTTCCTGGACTTAACCCCCAGGGCATGAGGCCCCAAAGGTCTATTCCTGACTTCCATGCTCCCTGGTGGAGTATGGGGTAGTTGTTTCCACTCCCCTGCGGGAGGGATCACTCTCTCTCTTCCCTGAGGAAGGAGAACTCTACAAATTTGGATCTGCAGTCCCTTTTGTATCCAAGGGAAGGTCCTAGGTCTGAGCCACTGATAGGGCAGTACCCAGGCCTTAGGCCCACCCCCCTGTCACTCAAGGGAGTTGTTTACTGCTGCAGCAGCAAGGGCATAGATTTAACCCGAACACTGCCTGCGCTGGTACCAGGGCTTACGTGTTAGGTACTGTAAGGCAGATTAGTAGCCAAGGGGATACATGGCTACACATGTGTAGTGGAATAATTATCAGGGTATTGGCGTTCTTTAGAAAAAGGCAAAATGGTGTAACAACATGGTTATATGGCACAGATATTAAAGAGGCTACAAAAAAGCACCTGGACTGTGAATAGGGTTGCAAGGTGACCGGTATTGAACCGGACAGCCCAGTATTTGGTTATTCTGTCCGGTAAAAAATGAGAGATAATACCGGACATGTATGTGTCGGTATTACCTGTCTGTAACCAATCGTGGGATTTCCCCTGAGAAGGGATAGACCAGGGCTGCTGCTTCTAGGGCTGGGGAGCGCAAACTTTTTCAACAGCGCCCCCTGCCTGAACCACCTTGCTCTCGCGCCCCCCTCACCTTGCTTGGCGACGTCAAATGACGCCACAGGGCCATGTGACCCTGTTGTCATGGAGATGGACACGTGACGTTACTCCGCATGGCACCTCGGCGTCATTTGATGCTGCGTTGCCATGGCAACACATCCCTGCAGCTCTTCAGAATCCTGGTAAGTTAGTTGCAGAGGCCTCACGCCATCCCCCGGTATTTCATTTAAATGCCTGGGGGAAGAGCGCTGGACCTCTGCAATCGCCCGTGCCCCCCCAGACAAATCTCCCATCACCCCAGGGGGGTGCACCCCCCAGTTTGCGCATCGCTCTTCTAAGGGGCTGAGCAGCTTCCTCCATCCTGATTGTCTGCTGCTGTGTAATGCAGCCAATCAGAAGGTGGCAGGAGCCTGGGGGTGGGTCCAAAGAGCGGAGGAAAAGCATGTAGCAGAGAAAGGTAAGGCTGTGTCCTTCGTCCTTTGTGTCCTGTGTGTATTTGTTCTGTTTTGTCCTGGTGTGTGTGCGTGTGTGTGTATTTGTACTTCCCCTGTTTTGTGTGTGTGTGTGTGTGTGTGTGTCTTCTCTGGCTGTCCTGTGGGGGTGATAATGACAGGGAGGTGGGGGAGGTGAGAGGATGAAGGGAGGGGGTGACAGAGGATAAAGAGAGGGGGGGTGAGAGAGGATAAAGGGAGGGAGGGATGAGAGGATGAAGGGGGGGGGTGAGACAGGATGAAGGGAGGGGGGTGAGAGAGGGTGAAGGGCGGGATGAGAGAGGATGAAGGGAGGGATGAGAAATGGATGAAGGGAGGGGTGTGAGAGAGGATGAAGGGAGGGGGGTGAGAGAGGATAAAATGAGGGTGGATGAGAGAGGATGAAGGGGTGTGAGAGAGGATGAAGGGAGGGGGGTGAAAGAGGATGAAGGGAGGGGGTGTGAGAAAGGATGAAGGGAGAGGGTGAGAGAGGATGAAGGGGGGTTGAGAGGATGAAGCGGCGGTGAGAGAGGATGAAGGGAGTGGGGGTAAGAGAGGATGAAGGGAGGGAGGGATGAGAGGATGAAGGGGGGGTGAGACAGGATGAAGGGAGGGGGGTGAGAGAGGGTGAAGGGGGGATGAGAGAGGATGAAGGGAGGAATGGGAGATGTATGAAGGGAGGGGTGTGAGAGAGAATGAGAGGAGGGGGGTGAGAGGACAAGGGGGTGTGAGGGTGAGAGGATAAGGGGAGAGAGAGAGGATAAGGCAGGGTGCAGTATTGCTCGCCATGGACCTGTATGACTGCAGGTCAGTTATTTATAAATGATCTGACCATACACCCTTTTTACTGTCCCTCTACTGCTAAAACTCTAATGCAGGCCCTCATTCTATCCTGTCTTGATTACTGTAACCTCCTGCTGTCCGGCCTTCCTGCCTCTCACCTGTCTCACTTATAATCTATCCTAAACACTGCTGTTAGAATCACTTTACTCTCTCCTAAATCTGTTTCAGCGTCTCTCCTGCTGAAATCCCGCTCCTGGCTTCCAATTAGCCTGTGTATCACTCAGAAAATTATCCTCCTCACTTTTAAGGCTATACACTCTTCTGCCCTTCGTTACATCTCAGCCCTAGTTTCTCCTGCCAGACTTGCGTTTTTCTCAAGGATGTCTTCTGTCTACCATTTTGTATCTAAAGCCCTATCCTACTTAAAAACTCTCTCACTCAATGCCCCACAACTCTGCAATGTATTTCCCCTCAATATCCAACTGGCACCCACTCTCTCCACTTTTAAAATATCTAAAAACACAGCATATGGGTAGCTCCGCTGGCTGATACTATACATCTCGGATGCATGGACTTTGACCCCCTTGTCGATGCTCTCTCTCTCTATCCGTTCAGTCGAGTACGACTCTCGGCCACTCTATGAATCAGTGTGCTCCATGTCTTCCGATCTCTCATGGCTTCTTTCAAATCTGCTGCATTCAGTCCAGTATCTTTCTTGATGGTATCTTGCCATCGAGTTCTTGGGTGGCCCCTGCCTCTTTTACCACCAGTCATTCAAAGCATGACGTCCTTCTCAGGCGACTTGCTTCGCATGATGTGACCAAAGTAGGAGAGCTTTTGCTTTGTTATTTTGGCCTCCAATGAGATTATCGGTTTGATCCGTTCCAGGACTGCTTGATTCCTTATTCTGGCTGTCCACGGAATGTGCAGCAGACGTCTCTAGCACCACAATTCAAATGCATCGATCTTTCGCCTATCTGACTTTCCCAGAGTCCAGGTTTCACAGCCATACATTGGTAGTGGGAAAACGATCGCACTGACCAATCTGCATTCAGTTGCCAAGCTGATGTCTTTACTCATCCAGATGTTTTTCATACTGATTATCGCATTTCTTTCAAGTGCCAACCGTCTCTTAATTTCAGGGGTGCAGTCGCCATCGCGACAAATTTTGGAGCCAAGGAAGATAAAATCTTTAACCACTTCAATTTCCTCATTATTGATCAGGATATTAAAGTTCGCATTTTTTGCTGTTGTCATGATCTTTATCTTCTTAATGTACAGGTGCAATCCAACCTTCTCACTTTCTTCTTTGACTTTCATGATCAGAAGTTCGAGATCCTTCTTGTTTTCAGCCAGCAGTGTAGTATCATCGGCGTATCGGAGGTTGTTGCTGTTTCTGCCGCCTATTTTCACGTCAATCTGGGACTCATCCAGGCCTGCTCGCCGCATGAAAGCTTCTGCGTACATGTTGAAAGCTGCTGGTGACAGGATGCATCCCTGGTGTGTGCCATTTCCAATCTTGAGCCAATCCGTGTCTCCATATGGTGTTTGTAATGTAGCTTCTTGATCTTGATAGAGTGATCTTGTAAGTTCGGTCAGGTATGGTGGTGTGCCCATTTCCTTAAGGCAGGGCCAGTGCTTGTTGTGCTCAATTACATCAAACACCTTTGAATAATCGATGAAACACATGTAGAGATCTTTCTGATACTCCTTGTTTTTTCCATAAGCAATCGAAGGTTGGCAATGTGATCATGAGTGCCTCTGCCTTTCCTGAAGCCAGCTTGCACATCAGACATTTCCCTATCGACAGTTGTCCTCAAGCGTTGTTGGTTAATCTTCAGAAGGATTTTGCTTGCGTGTGGTATCAACGCTATGGTGCGGTAATTCGAGCAATCCTTTGTGTCTCCTTTCTTCAGAATTGGGATGAATACTGTTCTTCTCCATTCCTTTGGCCACTCACACGTGCTCCATATGCGCTTACATAATGCCGTTAATGCTACCGCTGGTATGGGCTTGAGCAATTCTGCTGGGATGCCGTTGATTCCTGGGGCTTTTTCATTGGCTAATTGCATCATTGCTTTGTCGATGCACTTACCATAAAACCCTCCTACTGTCTCTGTAAATTCTCCCTAATTACCACGTAGATTGTAAGCTATTCTGGACAGGGACTCCCTTTCCTATTGTTACTGTTATGTCTGAAATGAAATGAAATATATATATAGCGCTATCCAGGTACATAGCGCTTCACAACTTTAATACACGTGTCATAACAATATATATTGAGAGTTGCCTCTCATTTTCAAGTATGTCCTGGGCATAGAGTTATGATGACAAATACATGGTTACAAATACATACATATATATATATATATATATATATATATATATATATATATATATAGATATATAGATATATATATTGTGACAAACGGCTTACTCCGGGGCTCCGCCGTCTGTCCGGGACTGTTAGAAAACGGTCTTTTAGGGTAGGTTAAATGATGAGACGTCATGTACTGTTCCTTTAAACAGGCTATGCCTGGTTTATTTAGTCCCAGGCACTGAGACTGCCACAGTGCAAACAGAAAACAAAGCCAAACAAAAAGCTGCTCATCTGAGCGATAACTTAAACTTAGATATTCCCTGATACAGGGTTGGAAGTGGCTTGTCCACTTCCACCAACAAAATAAGTACCTTTGCAGTCTTAGACAAACGAACAGAATGATTGAACCTTTTTGGGGAAGAGGCTTCTCCCCCCTCTGTAGTTCAGCAGCCTTCCAGCTTCCAGGCTCTTGGGGAGAGGGAGAGGAAACAGGTCTAATATACCTGATCTCTAATCAGCATGACAGGTGACAGAAAACAGGCAGCAGACAAACTGTGGAATGGAGTGCATGTACCACGAGGCTGCCCTGTTCAGCCTAGACAGGACAGAAACTGTTCAGTATCCTGGGAGCCCTGTATATGGAATTTATTACCATCCCCTGGTTTCTGTCACAATATATATATATATATATATATATATATATATATATATATATATATATATATATATATATATATGTCTGAAATGCTTATTCCCATTGTGTTATATTGTTATGTCACGTGTATTAAAGTTGTGAAGCTCTATGTACCTGGATAGCGCTGTGTATATATATATATATATATATATATATATATGTGTGTATATATATATATATATATATATATATATATATATATATATATATATAGCGCTATCCAGTTACATAGCGCTTCACAACTTTAATACACGTGACATAACAACGTATATTGAGAGTTAAGGTAGGAGAACATAGTTCAATAATAGTGCTCTAAGGACCTTGGATGTTAGGCATGTAATAATACATTGGTTTCTTGATTGAAGAACGGTGATAGGCTGGGTTAAGGTGTATAAGTGAGTAAATGAGGTATATATGGGTGAGCGTATATGTCTAGGACCTGAATAAAATGTCCTGGTGAGTGTGGGTAATGGAGATATATGAGCCCCACCCCCTCACTGCCAATGTGGACTGGGTCTGACAAACGACTGTTAACACCAATAAAATACCTCAAAGTACCATATTGAAGTACAAACTCACGTGACCATGCCCATAGTGCCTTCCAAGATGCGTGCTTCTGCCGGTTGAGTAAAGGTCAGGTAGCCACGAATGCAGGGATGCAGCGCACAGCAAAGGAACAGGATTCCACGGGACAGCAATGGTGAGATGACATATGCATCACTACCGAGACAGAATGTAAACAACACTGACTTGCGCATTGCGCAACGTCACTTCCGGTTTAGTGAGATAGCCGCGTCACTTCCGGTTTTCGATTACCACGGCTGTTTGCAAATTCAGCAAATTGGCATCACTATAAGAGGGCGAATATGGCACACCTACCTGTACTCTCTGACGAAGCGCCACATGCGTGAAACGCGTAAGAGACGGAGGTTTTTCTGCACCCATTCCTGTCTGCACCATGATGTTATAATAAAGGATCTTTTTTACCATACCGCTGCTGTCCCGTGGAATCCTGTTCCTTTGCTGTGCGCTGCATCCCTGCATTCGAGTATATTGAGAGTTGCCTCAAGTACAGTATATCCTGGGCATAGAGTTATGATGACAAATACATGGTTCCAAATACATACACATATATATATATATATATATATATATATATATATAATCAAAAAATAAATAGATGATACCGTTCTGTGGCTAACGAAATGCTTTTATTTGTGCGAGCTTTCGAGATACACTGATCTCTTCTTCTGGCGATGTTACAATGAATGAAGCAAGGATAACTTGAAAACAGTGTCTCTTGGAATGTTATCTGTGCTGGTCCTTCCCCCGATGTGGATGTGTTTTATGGCTAGAGGTGTCAAAGGGTAACTGAAAGCAAGTGAAGAAAGAGTGTGTATGTGTATCAGTGTGAATAAAAATGAATGGAGAGCCCACAGTATAAACAGTGCTCTACACAAGGTGTGTGTGGAGTGAGAGGGATATAAATGGTGTGGGTGGGTGTGGAAATGTGAGAGTTTGTAGCACAACTAAAAGTGTGTGTGGATACTATGTGGTCCCTATTGGTGTATATGGATGGAAAAATAAGGAGTATTAGTATGTGTGAGAGACAGCTGTGTGTGCATACATATACAGTAGCACAGTATGTACAGACATGGCCTTAGCGCTCATGGGAAGAGAGTTCGCTAGTGTCAGTAATGACTCATAAAATTTCGATCTCTGTTTAGGCCACTGCTAAGTGTCCCGAACAGTTGCATAAATTTGTATTCATGCAACCGTCTCTCTTTCGGGGTTTTAAGATTACCTTTGAGTATGGCAACCCTCAGATCGTTCATCTTATGGCCAGAGTCAGAGAAATGTTCGCCAACAGGACTGTCTCTTGTTCCGCGTGTGATGCTGTGGCGATGCAGGTTCATTCTCTTGTTTAGCCCCTGTCCTGTCTCACCTATGTAGTAGCAGCCCCCTGGGCATTTCATGCACATGATGAGGTACACGACATTGCTGGAGGAACAGGTGAACCCTCCTCTGATTTTGTATTCCCGACTGATACTCTACATGATACCTCTACATGAAAAAAAAAAAATAATATATATATATATATATATATATATATATATATATATATATATATATATATATATATGTATATGTATATGTATATATATATATATATATATATATATATATATATATATATATATATATATATATATATGTATTTGTAACCATGTATTTGTCATCATAACTCTATGCCCAGGACATACTTTAAAATGAGAGGCAACTCTCAATATATGTATGTATGTATCTATGAATATATATACGTATATATATATACTGTGACAGGGTGAAGTCAACCCCTATCAGTTATGCCTGGGAGACATATGTCTGAGTGCTTCATCCAGCACTCAGAAGGTTAACTAAGGAGGAAGCTAGGTAATCAGGATGTAAGCTGACACCTAATAACCAGCAAGGTATAAAAGGATGTTGTAACTGACAGTAGCTGCCTGCCTTAGACCAGAGAACTCTGCTATCCAGGCTGAGAGTGGTCACAAGTATGGAGGTGCAGTGAGAGGTGTGTGGGGGAGAAGGGGGTCTGAGACCCATCATGGAGGCAGCCTCTGATGGAGTGAGAGGATTAAGCAGCTGAGAAGTGCTACAAAAGGAAAGAAATGTTTATTGGAAAAGGCAGAGATGAAAGTGAAAACAGAGTTAAGCAAAATGAAGAAACTAAGGAAAAAGAAAGCAGAGAGCAGAGCTGCAAAAATGGAAGAGACTATGAGTAGTTTGTCCTCAGATGAGGCACCTGAGAGTTCCAATTCCCAAACACAGGGGCGGGAGTAGTAGTTTGGAGGGAAGCCAAAAGCTCTACCTGAGTGAGGGGAGGAAAGATGATGCAGCAGTTAACCCCTTCAGTGTCCGGAAGATCCAATACTACTCCCCAGGGAGCAGCTGGAGCAGCAAAGAGTGGGTCTCGCAAACACAGCCCCCTGAGACCAGCAGAGCAGAGATGCAAGAAACAGCAGCTCACACCCCTGAGCATGGTGTCCCAGGCACAGACTATGTGATTAGTGAGACCTCACTGTCAGAAAGCAATCTGGGTGATACGAACAATGCAGAAGTGGTCATATCACAGAGCAGCCAGAGTGCAGAAAACACTGCAGAACTGGCACTACCAGAGGTCAGCCAGAGTGTTGCAAACACTGCAGAAGTTGCATCATCAGAGGGGTGCCATGAAATCAATGAACCTGCACAAGGGCTACCAATTAGCCTCAAGAAAGCACAACCTGTGCACAGTGCGGGGGAGGGAGGAATGCAGAGAGGAGCTGCTGCTGTTACCTGTGCAGCCTCAGGAAAAACATTACAGAGGAACCACTAGCCACAGATGGTGCAGCACAGAGGCTACCAGCAGCCACAGACGGTGCAGCACAGAGGCCACCAGCAGCCACAGACGGTGCAGCACAGAGGCCACCAGCAGCCACAGACGGTGCAGCACAGAGGACACCAGCAGCCACAGACAGTGCAGCACAGAGGCCACCAGCAGCCACGGACGGTGCAGCACAGCGGAGCATCCCTGGAGAAGCTGGAGAGAGACCAGAGAGAGCAGAAGGGTCCGCATGGAGAGGTGCCGGTCCAGGGTCCAGCAGTTACCCCCAGTTTCCAAGCCCCACTGCCAAGCGGATAAATGTGGTGAGACTGTGATACAAAGGTATTGGGGATATTCCTGATAAATGCTTAATTGGTAAAGTCCTTTTGAAGGAATCTATGGGGTTTCAGGCCTCAGACATTTTTGCTTTCATACACACCCCAGGTAACAGGGAATATGACATAAGCTTCAAAAGGGGTGATATGCTAGAAGCTTTCTGGCACAGGTTTGAGGACTTGAAATTCACACTTCTGTGGAAAGACTTTGTTGCCATCCCTGTAAGTCATCCTAAAACCAAACTGGTGACTGTAATATTTCGCAACGAGGCTGTTGCTAAACAAGACATTCTTTATTGGTTGAAGAGACAATGTACTACGCTGTCTGAGCTGGAGAAAAAAGAGAGGAGGAGATCTGGGAAGGAGGGTGGGTGTGGACTGGGGGTTGGAGGTGTAAGGTTAAGCTGTGGGAAAGACATGGTGTGTCTCACCACCTCCCAAATTCCCTCTTCATTGGGGGGGACAGAGGGGTTTGTTTTTACAGTGGCCAGCCCAGGCTTTGCTTCAAATGTGGGTCCAACAGGCATTTGAGTGCGAGCTGTGATAAGATCAGGTGTAGCCAGTGTGGGGTTCTGGGGCATAACCGATCTGTATGTCCTAATACTGTACTGTGTAACTTGTGTGGAGGACAGGGTCACTCTTTTAGGGAGTGTCCTGAGGCGGAGCATAATAATGCTCCCCAGGACACTGAGACAGCCCTAGTGGAGGAGACCCAGATAAATGAGTTTGGTGCCATGGAGTTATCCTTTGAGCAGGAGCAGGAGGAGGAGCAGGAGCCAGCAAGAAGAGAGGCAGAAGGGGAGCAGGGGCCAGTAGCAGCGGGCGGGGAGCAGGGGCCAGTAGCGGCGGGCAGGGAGCAGGGGCCAGCAGCGGCAGGCGGGGAGCAGGGGCCAGCAGCGGCAGGCGGGGAGCAGGGGTCAGCAGCGGCAGAAGGGAAGCAGGGGCCAGCAGCGGCAGGAGGGGAACAGGGGCCAAAAGGGGAGGGATGGGAGCATGTAACTAAAGCAAAGAAAAAGGCCAAAGGCAGAGGTCACACTGGGGAGTTACAGTCATGAGGGATACCCACCTCAAATACCTAAGATGCATTGTCTTGGGGGGATACTATGGATGCAATAGAGGAAGATAGAATAGAAGCCCTCAAAAGTGAGGGCGAGGAGGGAATAGCAGATACTGTAAAAAAAAATGTAAATATTTGAAATAATTGCACTGAATTTGTGTTCTATTGTTTTTATTTGTATTTTTTTCCCTCCCGATGTAAATATGTAATATTTTGACTGTCTGTTTCTGTATTGTATATGTTGCATGTTTTTCAATAAACAAAATCACAGACAAAGGGATGGTTGCTCAGATTAGAGGGCAGAAACAGAGGGAAGAAAGCAGAATAGAACAGAAACAGTGGGAAAACTGTGGAGAAATGTAAATATTTGAAATAATTGCACTGAATTTGTGTTCTATTGTTTTATTTGTATTTTTTTCCCTCCCAATGTAAATATGTAATGTTTTGACAGTCTGTTTCTGTATTGTATATGTTGCATGTTTTTCAACAAATAAAATCAGAGAACTCTGCTAAGTGAGCTGCTAGCCAGACGGATTCACCAACTAACACTTTCAACCAAAGTAAGAATTGTTAATTTGTTTTCCTGACTGCTTAATATACACTTACGGTTTGGTAAATGGTTTAGCCAGCCAGCCTGCTAGATAGGCCTGGAGGTTTAGTCAGTTCTCCCAATGTGGAACAGGTTTTGTTTTGGTGTTTAAAGGGACAGTGTACCCACATGTTATGTTATGCTGTGGAGAAATAAAGCCACTGAACTTTTTCATTATCCTGAAACTACACGTGTGGATTGTTCCCTGACCTCGGCTACAGGCCGTCCTGCCACAGGTGGTGTCAGAAGTGGGATGTCGGACGGCCCCTGTATCTGAAGGGCCACACACAAAAAAAACGAAGAAAATGTTTTCTCAGTTCCTTGAGCAACAGCTCCAGCTAGCAGAGAAGCAAGCTGAGCGACAAGCCCAGCAAGATGAGCAACAGGCCGGCGAGAGGAAAAGCTACTCCAACTGCTGGTCGAAGGCCCAGCCCCAGTCAGACCAGAGATTCCAAATAACCCACCGGTGATGCTGCCTAAAATGAAGCCAGCCGAAGACCCAGAGGCATTTCTCCTCACTTTTGAAAGGGTAGCCATGGCCCACGGCCGGACAGTTAATCGCTGGGTAACGACTCTGGCTCCACTCCTCATAGGAGAAGCTCAGGCAGCCTACCAGGCTCTTCAAGCAGACGAGGCCATGGACTATCAGCAACTAAAGACTGCTATTCTGGATCGCCTAGGCCTCATTCCAGAGACCTACCGACATCGGTTCCGGACAGTCAAATATACAAACAGAGACAGACCCCGGGTCGTAGCCCACCGCTTAGTAGACTTATGTACCAGGTGGAAACAACTGGAGAAGCATACCAAGGCAGAGATCCTTGAACAGTTTGTGCTCGAGCAGTTCATACAGATACTGCCCCCCTCCTCCCGCTCCTGGGTAAAAAGACACGCTGCATTTTCCCTGGATTCAGCGGTCCGCTTGGTGGAAAACTTCCTTGGCGACGACAACCAACAGGATAGCTGGGAACGGTCCGTGCAAACACCAGTTGCTTCCGGTGATGCTAGAGGCAGGAGAGCAGACAATGGAGGGGTCTACAACTCGCCAGCTCGGGAGATCCAGTCAACCCAATTGGAAGACCATTTCCCATCTCAGAGGGTTCCTGGTACAAACTCCCGCAGAGACGCCCATCCCGGGTCCGAGGCCAATGGATCACTCAAGGGATGCCGCCACCCACAGTATTCCCCGAGAACCTGGACTCCCGTCACTCATCCAGTGGAGAGGATACCACCACCAACCAGAAGGGAGGATCCCATCCAACAGCAGAGAGGTCCAAACACCGAACCCCGTCGAGAGCTTCCGCTGACAACCGAGTTTGCGGACTCAGGAGATGATAAGATGGACTGTTCATATGGCAGAACCACTGCCACAGCTTCTCTCCGAGGGGACCACAATCCGTGGTTAGTCCCAGCATCTCTGGAGGGGAAAATAGTAAAAGCCATGCTGGAATCGGGATCTGGAAAAACCCTGATTCTAGAGGGCCTAATTCCAAGCAACAGACTATCCTATGACTCTCCTTGGAATATCGAATGTATCCATGGGGATACAAAGAGATACCCGACGGTGAATATTCTACTGCGTATCAAGGATCAAGAGGCTAGCCTACTAGTGGGAGTTGCTCCCTGGCTACCTGCTCCTGTTCTACTTGGCCGAGACTGGCCCTACTTCGAAACATTGTTGTCCCCTACTCCTACGGAGCCTACTTCTCTGGTACCGAAGAAGCCCGGAAACTTGTTTCCTTTTTCCCCAGAGATTTTTACCCGTAGACACCACGTCCCAAAGACACGTAAACAGAGACGTGCGGAAAAAGAGGCTGGTTAAGAAAGGCTGGGACTCTTGGTAACATTAGTCAGCCCAAGGTACTGCAGGTCATGGCCGGAGAAGACCAGGGTGGGGAACAGATAGATACAGGAATTTTGCCAGACCTGGATCTTCTTGACTTCCGTCAGAGGCAGAGGGAAGACCCAGCTCTGGCTAGACAATATGAGAAGGTGGTATGGGTCAACAACAAGATAATGGATGAACAAGGTGTAAGAGTGTTTCCACATTTTGAACTATTGAATGACATCCTATATCGTGTGAATAAGGTTACACAAACAGGGGAGGTCATTCGACAGATGCTAGTCCCTAAAGGGTTGATTAAAACAGTGTTCACCCTAGCCCATACTCTCCCATGGGGTGGTCATTTGGGCAGAGATAAGACCACGGACCGCATCTCGTCCCGGTTTTACTGGCCAGGCATACATGGTGACATCATGAAACTATGTGAGACATGTCCTGAATGCCAGTTAACTAGCCAAAAAGGACAGAAGCCGGCTCCCTTGGTCCCTCTGCCCTTGGTAGCCATCCCATTCGAGAGAATTGGGGTAGATCTGGTCGGACCTTTAGAGCCCTCTGCGAAGGGACATAAATTTATACTCGTTTTGTAGATTATGCCACCAGATATCCTGAGGCCTTCCCTCTGAGATCAGCCACTGCTAAACAGGTTGCTAACAGGCTGTTAGAACTGTTCTCTAGGGTAGGACTTCCCCAAGTAATGTTAACTGACCAGGGAACAAATTTCATGGCAAAATTAATGCAGGATGTCCTGAAGTTATTTGAGGTCAAATCCGTCCGGACCTCGGTCTACCATCCTCAGACTGATGGATTGGTAGAGAGGTTTAACCGTACTTTAAAAACCATGCTTAGGAAGTTTGTGGACACTGAAAAGCGAGCTTGGGATGAACTTCTCCCTTTCCTATTATTTGCGGTACGAGAAGTTCCCCAATCATCCACAGGCTTCTCCCCGTTTGAGCTCCTATATGGACGCCAACCTCGGGGTATTCTCGACCTACTGAAGAAATCCTGGGAGGAGGAGCCCTCCCCCTCCAAGAATTCCCTTCAGTATGTCATAGACCTTAGAAACCGCCTAGACATGATAGGTCGGTTTGCTAAGGAAAACCTCAAATCTGCTCAAGAACGTCAAGAGAGGCAGTATAACCAAAATGCCCGCTTGAGGGTCTTCCAACCTGGGGACCAAGTGATGCTATTACTACCGACATCAGAGAGTAAACTCCTTGCAAAGTTGCAGGGTCCTTTCCAAGTTGTCCGCCGCACCGGGGAGGTGAACTATGAGATCTCTCAACCAGGGTCCAGGAAGGGTAAACAAATCTACCACATAAACCTCCTGAAACTCTGGAAAATGATGAGATCGCTGTTCATCCACCCTTGGGAAGGAGAGACGGATTTGGGTCCACAGCTTCCAAAGGGTAGTACGTACAATGACCATCAGGTTCCCATGGGAGGTCAGTTAACAACGGAACAAAGGTCAGACCTACTAGAATTATGTGACCAGTTCCCAGACGTTTTTTCTGAGCTGCCAGGGCAGACTGATTTAGTGTCCCATAGTATTGAGACAGATCGTGGCGTAAAAGTACGGTCCGGTCCCTATAGATTGCTAGAGGGCCGAAAAGACCTGGTAGAGAGGGAGATAATAGACATGTTGGAATTGGACGTGATCGAGGAGTCCCACAGTGAATGGTGTAGCCCTATAGTGTTGGTCCCTAAACCAGATGGGAAGGTGAGGTTTTGCATGGATCTGCGAAAGGTAAATGCTGTATCCAGATTCGATGCATACCCAATGCCTAGGGTGGATGAATTGCTTGACTCTCTTGGTAAAGCAGAGTATATCTCCACCCTAGATCTCACGAAAGGATATTGGCAGATACCTCTAGCGGAAGAATCCAAATGCAAAACTGCCTTCGCCACCCCTCTCGGTTTATACCAATTCGTCACTATGCCATTTGGGTTACATGGGACTCCAGCCACGTTCCAAAGGTTAATGGACAAGGTACTACGACCCCATAGGGCATATGCCGCGGCCTACTTGGATGACATTGTCATCTATAGCAGACACTGGCAGTCTCATATAAAAAGGTTAAGGGCAGCCCTAACGTCCTTAAGAGAAGCAGGGCTCACTGCAAATCCAAAAAAATGTGCCCTGGGAAAATCCACTACAAAATACTTGGGCTATGCCATTGGGGGAGGGATAGTAAGGCCACTAGCTAGCAAGGTGGCCGCCATAAAGGAAATCCCCACCCCACAGACAAAGACACAGGTCCGCTCCCTTTTGGGGTTAGCAGGGTATTACAGGCGGCTTATCCACAATTTTTCAGAAATTTCTGCACCCCTAACAGATCTGACAAAAAAGAGTGCCCTGACCCAAGTTAAATGGTCTTGGGAGTGCCAAGACGCCTTTGACATGCTAAAAAAATGCCTGTCAGAGGGCCCCGCTCTTCGGAGCCCAGATTTTAAAGAGCCCTTCATCATCCAGACGGATGCATCAGAGGTAGGACTGGGAGCAGTGCTGTCCCAGCAATTTGATGGTGTTGAAAACCCCATACTGTTCATCAGCCGGAAGCTGTTCCCAAGGGAAGTGAGGTATTCCGTCATTGAGAAGGAGTGCCTCGCTGTAAAATGGGCAATTGAGGCCTTGAGACATTATGTCGCCGGAGTACACTTCACCCTGGTCACTGACCATGCGCCCTTGAAATGGTTAAACACCATGAAGGACACAAACTCAAGGTTGACCAGGTGGTATATGGCCCTCCAACCCTTCTCTTTTGATATACAGCATAGACCTGGAAAGGACCATGGAAATGCTGATTTTTTGTCAAGAGAGGGAGTGGACGGTCGGGCTTCAGCCGTATGGGACCCTAGTCACACACAAACAGGGGAGGTATGTGACAGGGTGAAGTCAACCCCTATCAGTTATGCCTGGGAGACATATGTCTGAGTGCTTCATCCAGCACTCAGAAGGTTAACTAAGGAGGAAGATAGGTAATCAGGATGTAAGCTGACACCTGATAACCAGCAAGGTATTAAAGGATGTTGTAACTGGCAGTAGCTGCCTGCCTTAGACCAGAGAACTCTGCTATGTGAGCTGCTAGCCAGACGGATTCACCAACTAACTCTTTCAACCAAAGTAAGAATTGTTAATTTGTTTTCCTGACTGCTTAATATACACTTACGGTTTGGTAAATGGTTTAGCCAGCCAGCCTGCTAGATAGGCCTGGAGTGGTAGTCAGTTCTCCCAATGTGGAACAGCTTTTGTTTTGGTGTTTAAAAGGACAGTGTACCCACATGTTATGTTATGCTGTGGAGAAATAAAGCCACAGAACTTTTTCATTATCCTGAAACTACACGTGTGGACTGTTCCCTGACCTTGGCTACAGGCCATCCTGCCACATATACATACATACAGATACAAACATATATTGAGAGTTGCCTCTCGTTTTCAAGTATGTCCTGGGCATAGAGTTATGATGAGGAGCAGGAGCCAGCAAGAAGAGAGGCAGGAGGGGAGCAGGGGCCAGTAGCAGCGGGCGGGGAGCAGGGGCCAGTAGCGGCGGGCGGGGAGCAGGGGCCAGCAGCGGCAGAAGGGGAGCAGGGGCCAGCAGCGGCAGGAGGGGAACAGGGGCCAAAAGGGGAGGGATGGGAGCATGTAACTAAAGCAAAGAAAAAGGCCAAAGGCAGAGGTCACACTGGGGAGTTACAGTCATCAGGGATACCCACATTAAATACCTATGATGCATTGTCTTGGGGGGATACTATGGATGAAATAGAGGAAGATAGAATAGAAGCCCTCAAAAGTGAGGGGGAGGAGGGAATAGCAGATACTGTAAAAAAAAAAATGTAAATATTTGAAATAATTGCACTGAATTTGTGTTCTATTGTTTTTATTTGTATTTTTTTCCCTCCCGACGTAAATATGTAATATTTTGACTGTCTGTTTTTGTATTGTATATGTTGCATGTTTTTCAATAAACAAAATCACAGACAAAGGGATGGTTGCTCAGATTAGAGGGCAGAAACAGAGGGAAGAAAGCAGAATAGAACAGAAACAGTGGGAAAACTGTGGAGAAATGTAAATATTTTAAATAATTGCACTGAATTTGTGTTCTATTGTTTTATTTGTATTTTTTTCCCTCCCGATGTAAATATGTAATGTTTTTACAGTCTGTTTCTGTATTGTATATGTTGCATGTTTTTCAACAAATAAAATCAGAGAACTCTGCTATGTGAGCTGCTAGCCAGACGGATTCACCAACTAACTCTTTCAACCAAAGTAAGAATTGTTAATTTGTTTTCCTGACTGCTTAATATACACTTACGGTTTGGTAAATGGTTTAGCCAGCCAGCCTGCTAGATAGGCCTGGAGTGTTAGTCAGTTCTCCCAATGTGGAACAGGTTTTGTTTTGGTGTTTAAAAGGACAGTGTACCCACATGTTATGTTATGCTGTGGAGAAATAAAGCCACTGAACTTTTTCATTATCCTGAAACTACACGTGTGGACTGTTCCCTGACCTTGGCTACAGGCCATCCTGCCACATATACATACATACAGATACAAACATATATTGAGAGTTGCCTCTCGTTTTCAAGTATGTCCTGGGCATAGAGTTATGATGACAAATACATGGTTACAAATGCATAGTTACATTAAGTGAACAGGGTTATACATTATATACAAGACATTGCATGCACAGTTAAAGATAATACTGTATATGTTATCTGTGTACCAGATAATTAAAATACTGAATATTTTAATGGTCTTATCATCATACTCCATTTCAAAAGTAGTGACATTGTGTATTAACCCTGGTCACACATACAATACAAGTCACGGGCTTACAGGTGTGCTGTTCGTGACATGGAGTAGAAACAGTTGCAGTAGTTAGAGAAACAACAGGGGTGGCTGGTACAGCCTCAGCAGGTTTAAACAAGTCTTTCATTTCGGCAGGCCCTAGGCTGATTATTAATATTTATAGCTATTGATGCCTGTGCCTTGTGGGAGAGAGGAGAGCAGTTTGTTTTTAATCATGGATTTAGCATTGCAGCTAAAATACAGGGGCCTTTGTACTAAGTGTTATTAATAGCTTTTTTGCGTAAAATGAACTCACGGAAATCTCAGTTTAAATTGTGCCTTTCTGCACCTACAGTATGTAGTAGCCTGACATTTCTCAATCTGTTCCATTAGCGTCAAGAATTCGTTTTTTTTTTTCGTTTTTGTGCGCAGTAATGGGCTGCACTAGGCATACAGATGTTAATGGTATTGTATGTACTAAAATAGAATATTGCTGGGCTTCAAAAAAAAGTAGAAAGTGCTTCAACATCATTAGCAAAGTTCAACTTTGTGCAAACCATTAAAAGTCTGTTAATAGTGTTATCACAATATTAACCCTGTATGGTTATGATTAAATAATGTTACACTGATCTATTATATTTACTAACACTAGTTATAAATAAAAAAAATACATATAAATCTGTTTTAATTTAAATTGCAATCAGGTATAACACAAGACGCAAAGAATCAAAATGATGCACTACTGTATATGTATGAAGCCTTCATACATACAATGCACTTTTTATGAAGGTTTACATTTCTTCGTAGCTCTTAAATGTTGATGCACAAAACACATTAAAATATGATCTCCGTACATAGTCCCCAAAGTGTTCAGATTTCAGAATGCATGTGTCACTTGGGTCCTCACGAAGGTTAACAGACAGGTTGTTAGCACATCCCTTTAAATGCACAATGAGGAATGCCAAGCAAAAGGGTCAGAGAATAAACATTGCTCACCATGTTCCCCTCAGAAATCTATCCCACCCGCTACCTGGAGCAGATGGTGTCCCACAGTGAGTTGTATGGAGGATGTGTAACACAGAGTCAGCAATGGCATGTTCCATTGTATGCACGATAAGGCCTCGGACAGGGTTGCGCTGAGCAGATGGGCGCGCTCACGCAGGCCGCTATGAAATAAATTGAGGCAATGTGTGTGTCCAGCATGAGCAAGCGCCTGCTCGGCGCTTAGCAGCTTGCAGAGCAAGCAAATTTGAATTTGTCGACTGCAAGCATGTCATGTGAGCGGCTCGGCTGATGAGGGCGAACCAGCTCCGTGACGTCATGCCCGCGCTCCCCGAATCGCCCCCTGCGCGCGCACCTAGCCGGCCAAAAATCACCCGGCCCGGGCAGGGAGCATGACGTCACCACGCATGAGCGCCAGCGCTCGCTCCCTGCTTGGCCGCAGCCTTGGGAGTACCATGCAAGAATATTACAAGGTAAACTAGTTGTACCCAGCGTAACATATGCCGATCTAGATTTGAAAGGTTATTAATTAAACATTACTCTTTGTTTTCACCCCTCCATGTAATGCCTTGATGTCTCTTGTCCCCTCTTCCACCCTTGTTCTCTTATTCTCTTATTCCATCATTCCCTGCTCCTCTTTGTAATCTCTCCTCCCCTCCCATCTCTTTGCATTCCCTGCCTTACTGTGTCTAATTTTCGCAGTGTATACTACACTCCCACCTCTCCTACTCATCTCATCTGTCTCCTCCTCTCCTTGTTGTCTCTCTGTTTCCTCCCCCTACTTACCCTGTTGACTCTCCTCCCCTCTCTTTGCACTCCCTCCTGCCCGATGTGCATACTGCTTTTCATTCCATTCACAGAGGGGGAGGGATGTGCAGCCACACTGACTATATACACTGGCGACACACTTTATTCGAGCTCGGCTAGTCCCACGAATTCGGGTATACCCGGGTGTATTGAGGTTTGTGACTGTTTTCTGCCCAAGTGCATTGAGTTATTTTTCAGGCAGGGATTGAAGCATTTTATTCCCGCTGGCTGCCATACTGCACAGTATATATATATATACTGCATTACAATTCATGAATTTATGCCATCTGGTAGACACGCGAAGCATTGCAGCCTATTAAATCCTAATCATTATCATTTAACAGATCAGCCGCCCGTCAGCCAGGCATGAACCCAGGCTGGGAAGGCAAACGCAACGGGGCTTGTCACAGGTGAGGAGCGGCGCATTCCAGGTATCTGCCAGGTACATACCGGGTATTTGCTCGAATAAAGTGTGTCGGTGCAGTATATGTGTGTTTGTTTAGATCATCCTCCTCTGCCCTTTTCCTTTTGTCATCTGGGCATCCTGTTTGGAGGTTTTTTGTACATTTAGCATTTTTGTGGGATTTGAGTTTGACTGTGTTTTCCCCGTCCGGTATTGTTTTTAAAATGTATGTCTATTTTAGTATGTTTCTTGTTTCTTTTTGTCCATGATTAATAAACCCTTTTGCATTTAATTTATATTTTTCGTGATCAGAGTGCTTTTCATTGGGATTTCTGTCTTTTTTTGTGTGTTCATATTACTTTTTCCCATAGCACCGCCATTTGCCTTTATTTTGGCGCATTTATGGCTTTTTGATCAGTAGTTACTCTCTTAGGTTTTTTGATGCGGTTATATCTGTGTGTTTGTATATTCTTTTTGACATTTTTGGCCAATCTACATAACCTGCTCAAACCTTTTTGACTATATCATTTTTTTGTTGCATTTGGGTTTGTACATCATGGACTTTGACAACACTGAACAAATGCGTTTAGCTAGCGCCGACGCCATTTTCTCTATTGACCCTAATGTAGTTATAACACCAACTACTACGGTCAATAGCACAGAAATGGAACAAACCACAACACTTAAGACACTGTTATTCAAACAAATGCGTACATGGTGGAATAAAGTTTCACTTGAAAAATATTTACTTAATAAATTTATTCCACGTGGTTTGAGGGTGCAGGTATTTCCTGCTTTTCCCTTTATGAATAGTGATATGAAAGATAGATGGGAACAAAATCTTACAACTTGCTCTTTTGAGCTTATTAATATCTTAATTGAGCACTACTTAGCTGTCTTAAAAGATATTGCACCACAAATTGCTTTGCTTAAGACAGACCTAAGAAGTGCTAACCCAGAGAGTGTCCTTAATATTGAAAAAGAGGTCTCCAAATATGAGGAAGAAATTAAATCTATCAAAAGGAAAAAGTTTGAAAGGGATTATATGGACTACAAAGATGGGAAAGTGTATAAATGGAGTTGGCCCAAGTCCAGCAAGAAACGTTACTCTAAAAAATCAGGACAAACTACATCTTTTGGCCAATCCGGTGGAACTACAACAGATGTTGATTCTTCCGACTATGATAGTACACAAATGTCAGGGTCAGAAAGCACATCATCCTCTCACCCTCCTTTTCTATTCAGAGGCAGGGGCCGCAAGGGACAAAAAGAACAACTCGGCGGGGAGCAAAGAAAACTTCGCGACAGAGATCAATTTGGACACACGACCCAAAAGAAATGACATCTCTGAAATCAGAGGATAGCTTAACAATTGTGAACCTATCCGACATTGCACTTACACCAATACAATGCAGTGTACTGGAACGTGGATTATCTTTTTCACCCACCTACTCCTGCGATAAATTCGAGTGGATTAAAGACCTTCACCTTTTTTGCCGGAAACTTCTATTATTTAAACACTACCTAAAAACTACAGAGGACGAAGTATCTCAAACACAAAGTCTCACATCCATTCATGAACGTAATCTGAATATCTTGACATCCCTGATTGAGGAAGGTGCTGAACCGACCATCAATGAAGTGGCAGTTGCCAAACATATTAGGCCAAAATCTGTCTTTTGTCCACCAATACAGACATCCTCTCATATCGAGGTATTTTCGGAGCTAGTCAGTCGGGATATTTTTAAACTACCCAATAAGATCAGTAAGACCAACCTTAATAAATCTGAATGGTTGGCAATTGAAAGCCTACAACAGATGAAAACCCTTGAGATAAAGCCCTCCGACAAGGGGGGCAACATCGTTTTATGGCCCAAGAATCTTTATGAGGCAGAGGTTTATAAACAACTTCGGGACCGTACGTGATACAAAGATCTTCCAGGGGACCCAACATCTGAATTTAAAGATACTCTTGACAAGATCCTTCTGTAAGCCTTTTCAATTGGTATCCTGACAAAGCATAATTATGAAGGTCTTATTTCGAAACATCCAGTGGTTCCGACATTGTATTTACTTCCTAAGATTCACAAAAACTCTTCCCACCCCCCAGGACGACCTATTGTCTTTGGTATAGGGGGGTGTCTGAGCCCATTTGCCGCTATCTTGACTGTTTTCTATGCACATCAGTAGAGAGCCTTTCATCATACATCCGTGATACAATGGACGTGTTGTCACGGCTGGACCAGGTGACGGTTGGCAGGGAGACTATCCTGGTGACGTGTGATGTAGAAAGTTTCTATACATGTATTCAACATCAGGATGGGTTGCACGCCACCAGGTACTTCCTGTCCAAGCAGAATCTGAGTTCAGACCTTGTCAACACGCTCATGCAGCTTTTATCATTTATACTTACACACAATTATTTTGTTTTTAAGAGCTCTTTTTATCTTCAAGTCAGAGGTACGGCGATGGGCGCAACCTGCGCGCCCTCCTATGCAAACTTTTCCCGGGGTGGTGGGAAAGGGAAGTGGTGTTCATGGATGACAATCTGTTCCTCACTAACCATGTCCTGCTGTGGTTGAGATATATCGACGACATCTTCATTCTCTGGCAGGGTTCTGCCGCAGAGTTGGAGGTTTTCGTCGATCTTCTCAACCACAGCGGCTATAACATAAAACTTACCCCACATTGTAGTACTGAAACTGTGGACTTTCTTGATCTCAGAATCAGTATTGACCCAGAAGGCCGGATTGTTACAGATATACATAGGAAGACCACATCCACCAATTTTGTACTCCATGCATCCAGTTCGCATCCGGCGCACCAAATTAATGGAATTCCGGGCGGTGAATTTCTGCGTCTGAAGCGTAACTGCTCGACAGGTGAAATATTTAGAGGACGAGCTAAAGAACTGCAGAAACGTTTTAGGGACCGTGGTTATAGCCGTACACAAATTAATCGGGGATTCCAGACTAGCCTACAAAGAGATAGGAATTCTCTGTTAATACCTAAGGTTCGGGGATCTAGAGACTCCACGATTCGTTTCATTGGAATGTACAACTGTCAATGGGTTCATTTGAGAAAGATCATTAACCTGCATTGGGATGTATTACTATCAGATGGTGACTTACGTTCGGTCTTGGGCAGCTCTGAAAGTTTAACAAGCAGGAGATCCCCAAATTTAAAAGACAAATTGGTCAGAAGCCATTATACTCCAACCCCTTCCAGCTCCTTCCTTAACCAAAAAAATCAAAAATGGCTTCTTCAAATGTGGCATGTGTTCGGCTTGCCACCATATGTCTCAAACATCTAAGTTCAGGGACAGTACGGGGACAAAGGAGTTTGATATCCGTTTTTTCCTGAACTGCAAGTCAAAGGGTGTTATATACTACATGAGCTGCCCATGCCAACTTATATATGTAGGTATGACAACAAGGGAAGTGCGGTTCCATATTTTAGAGCACGTACGGAATATTAAAAATGCATCTCGTGACACTCTGGCGTGTAGGAAGATCACCAGCGTTGCACGACATTATATGTCAGTGCATAACTCTGATCCCTCAGTCCTGTCAGCATTTGCTATTGACAAGGTATCACTGGGGATCCGAGGGGGAGACATAGAGAAAAACTTGCTCAAAAAAGAATGTAGGTGGATCACTCAATTAGATTCACTTACGCCCCGGGGGTTGAATGACTATATGGGGTACGCTATGTTTCTCTAGGTCTCCTCTGTACTGTGCTACTGCATGCTTTTTCTGCTCTGGACCTGATAACCTCTAAATTATGTTTTATTTATTTGGACACTCTTCTGTTGGCACATTTATTTTTCACACCTGTATATATATGTACATATATTTTATTCATCACAGCCACGCTTACGTAGTTCTTTTTTAATGGGTGTTGGTATATTTGTGTGTTTTCTGTTTCATTTTCTATTTTTCTTTCCTTTTCATGGACTATTCTATGGCTATATGATAGGTGGTTTTTGATATTGGTGCAGCTGAATGAGAATGCACATAAGTTTTGCGGCTGACTGCTCAATACTAATATTCCTTACTTCCATTACAGATTAATCAAGCCTCAATAGCAGGGAAGACTGTATTAGCCTGCCCTGCAACTGATATGAGCTTTTGGCGCTCCTGCACGGCTTTCTGAGTAATCTGACACCACAATCTATCTGCCCTATGAAGGATGTTGACCTTTGACGTCACCCTATGCGCGGCGCTTTAAATCTGCTACACGCAAACAGCAATTACACTCCCGGAAGAAGCCCGTGTGGTGAAACAGCTGTCGGAGTTTCCTGACGTGGGACACAGTCGCATGGCTGATTTCAGCCTCTCTCTACACTCTCAGCAGCAATTTTGCTTATCCAGTTTGGCGATGGTGGCTTGCTTGCCTTAACCTCTTCGTGGCCAGACCATGGAGGACTGACGGATACCCTGAACGGAGGCGCGGGACACTCACATGGTGATATTTTCTCTGAGTTATTGTCAGTACACCCATGACTGTCCTCCGTTTTTTCAAGGGTCTTTTTATGCCAGCCTATTTCCCACATATGTGTGGTGATGTCCTCTGGACCTATCCTCCATTTATTTCATTTTACCTAATCTGGTTTATTTAGCATTTTTTTGCACATCATAAGATTATTTAATTATTTTTGTGTGATTTTTGCTATATGAGTGTGGTTTGATGTTTCTCTTATCCCTGTGTGTGGGCAGCTAACTAGTCACGCTTCATTAGAGGGATAGCACATGTGTGCATATATTGCTTTGCAACAGTGCTTTGATTACCCTCTGGGTGATTGTGTCTGCCCTCACGTGAGTATCATTCTGTTTTATAACACTCAATCTGCTCTGTACAACATTGATTTTTTGTGGGACATTCCCTACCTTTTAAAAATGTCTGCATATCAGGTTTTTTCATGTGTATATTATAACCTATGAATTTCAACTGATTACAGATATACCTGCTGCCCCATATGGGATTTTGTTTGGGACCGGCCGGTCATCAAACTCAGTGGGATCTTCTGATTCCCTCTGTGTTTGTTTAGATCACCCTCCTCTGCCCTTTTCCTTTTGTCATCTGGGCATTCTGTTTGGAGGTTTTTTGTACATTTAGCATTTTTGTGGGATTTGAGTTTGACTGTGTTTTCCCCGTCTGGTATTGTTTTTAAAATGTATGTCTATTTTAGTATGTTTCATGTGTTCTTTTTGTCCATGATTAATAAACCCTTTTGCATTTAATTTATATTTTTCGTGATCAGAGTGCTTTTCATTGGGATTTCTGTCTTTTTTTGTGTGTTCATATATATAAACACAAACTTTTATAAAACTTTTGAGCACATTCACATGTCTTAGACAGGTCTGCAACCCTGCCTTCCACCATTATCACCTAGCATACAGTGCTTCCACTGCAGCAATGGATTCTGGGAAATGACATGCAAATGAGCTCACCATGTCACGTTTTGCCTGAAATCCATTTTTACGTGGAACCCTTATAAACTAATGCTCGCTGTTAACACAGCTTTTAAGCACAGCATGGGAATCGGATGCAAAGTCAGAGAAACCACTCACAGACATGTTTCAACCTTAATGGGTCTCATCAGAGTGAGGTTGGTTGTACTGGCTTTACAGTTTTCAAGGCTGTATGATTTACCATCACATTTTAAGTTATGGTAGGTGAAAAAGGCAACAAGAAACCTCCACTGTATAGCATATAGCAAATAAAAAGATCACTTGTGAGCACATTCACATGTCTTAAGACAGGTCTGCAACCCTGCCTTTCACCATTATCACCTAGCATACAGTGCTTCCACTGCAGCAAGGGATTCTGGGAAATGACATGCAAATGAGCACAACGTGTAACCTTTTGCCCGAAATCCATGTAAAAATCCATACACATACACATGTATACACACACACACACACACACACACACACACACACACACACACACACACACACACACACACACACACACACACACACACACACACACACACACACACACACACACACACACACACACACACTAACAAGCTGTACCCGGTGCAACATACACCAATCTAAGAGATCTGAAAGGTTATTAATTAAACATTCACGCATCATTTTTTTTAACTTATATTTTTTAATCAAATATTTCTCTAAAGACACAATTGTCAACTCCTAGGTTCTTTTCTAATACTACAGTAAGTAAATTAAATGAGCTGACTCTTGATAGAGCAACATATAATTGTCCATGATTAAAAACAGGCTTAGGTAGGTACAGGCATATTCTATCAAACGTTTGGCCTTGTGACTAATTGATGCTCATTTAAAAAGCCAATCATATGGGAAATTATTTTAGTTTGAAACTGAATGGTAAATCACAGGCTGTCTCTGGGTGAGTGACAGGCTGTTCAGCCTATCACAGAGGGAGAGAGATGTGCAGCCTACATTAATGAGGACATAAACACCTGTCACTATACCTCCGCACCTCACTGCCATTAACATTTCTGAGTGAGTGAGAGGTCGCTCAGTCTAACACAGAGGGAGAGAGATGTGCAGCCTACATTAATTAGGACATTAACACCTGTCACTATCCCTCTGCACACCACAGCCATGAAAATTCCTGGGCGAGTATGAGGCCGCTCAGTCTAACACAGAAGGGAAGACACATGCAATCTTATTGGCTGTTTCCGGGTTAGTGATAGGCCGTTCAACCTATCACAAAGGGATGTGCAGACATCCTTAGAGAAATAAATACATATATATAGATGTAAGGGGGTCACCCCCGGTTCCCCTGATCTTCTTTTGCCCTCTGCCTTACCCCTGTGGCAGTGGGGGAAGGGGACGGCAACTGCTCCCGGCGGGCACCGCCCTCTTGGTTGTAGCGCGAGCTTCGCCCATGCGCAGTAAAGATCGCGCACGCGGTCCCCATAGAAAAGAGCTGTACCAAGAACTACAATTCCCAGCAGCCTCTGGGGAATGCACTTTCACCCTTGTCACAGGCAGCATTGAAGCCAATAGAGCTGGCAGATTCTCATGCTGCAGAGTTGCAACAATGTTGTTTGCAGACAGGGTTTTTGTCAGTCAGAGACCGGAGCAGCCCAGGGAAGGAGGTAGGGTACAGGAGTCAGGAACTCCCTGTACTAGGCCAGCACCCCCAGGGCACGAGGTAGCTAAATACCCCATGAGAGTGAGTGTTGCCAGAGACTGCCCTAGGTTAAGGGACCCTGTCACTCAGGTTTGCAAGTTGGAGTCAGGGAGCTGTGAGGGAAGGAAGGGGGCGGGGAGCGAGTGCAGCTCCTGCCCCATATAGGTACCCACACCCCAGGTAGGCCCCAACTCCCCACTAGGTTAGTGGGTAAGTGCTGAGGAAGGCCCAAGATAGGGACGCTGCCCTTAGTGTAGTGCTGCCTTGACAGAGTCACGGCTGTCAGTGCTGTGAGGTCTGACAGGCAGGCACAGTGTTGTGTAGCACGTTAGCTGCACACATCCAGTGGGTCACAGCTTGTTGCTGCAGGCGCTGGGATTAGTTTAGCAACAGTCAGGGCTGGGAAGAGTTAGGGGAGTGGGGCAGGCTATTAACCCCTGTAAGCCCCTAGGAGCTTCCCCTAAAGCCATTACAGGTTGCTGTGCTGTAGGGACTGCCTATAGTATAGCGCGTGTCACTTAGTGCTCTAGGGACAGGTCCTATGTTAGGGATCCTGTCACGGTAGGGTAGGTTAGACAGGGACACAGCGGACGCTGCGGTTCCTGCTAAGAGGTTCGGATCCAAATTGGGGTCCTAAGAGACGGTTTCCAGGTTGGGACCGCACTGGCGGTCCGTGTACAAAGGAGTCCGATGTAGGATCAGACGGAACCATCACACGACGGATCCTTTGTGAAGCCAGTTGGAGATCCGAGCACGGGAGTGCTCGGCAGGTACTATCTACTACACAAGTGCACCAACGGGCCCTTAGTATAAATAGTGACTGCGCAGTCACCCATTGCCTCTCTCTGCAAGAGTGCGGGACATTGGGTGGGGTTCTTTGGAGACTGGGTGGGATCACCTGGTGTTGGGGAAGCGTCCTGCTGGACGTCGCAGTAAGTGTCTCCTCGAGAGAGGGACACCTGTTCTGATATGTTATGGTATTGATGTGATGATGTGTTATATGCTGTTCCCAGTAAATGGTATTAGTTAATATATAAATCACTGTGTATGGTATTATTGATTGTCCTGCGAGGAATCACTCCCCCTCTGGTGGGAGCCATCGCAGGTGGAGGCGCTGCATCGTTGTAAGTGAGTACCCCTAGTATAATTGCCCCAGGTTCCCCGTGGCGGAAGCTCAGCCCTCCTGCGAGCCAACAGGTAATGCACCACACCTATGGTAACCTTGTATGTTCCCTTGCACCCCACACTATATCTGCGATTGGGGGGGGGGGGAATACCCGTTACATAGATAAATAGATAAACACACGTCAAAAGAGAGATACAGATTAAACCATGAGTGTGAACCCAACTGGAACGGATTGACTGATATACTTGTATTGTATTGTAATGTATGGCTTTATTTATGTAGCGCTAAAAGTGTACTCAGCGCTTCACAAAGAATACAGTACATGGAATTATAATAATACAATAAGTGCAGCAAAATCAGACAATAGGAAAGGAAATCCCTGCCCCGAAGAGCTTGCAATCTAAGGTTTGAAGGGAATTTACAGAGACAACAGGTGAGGAAATACGTGTTGTAGATGGCTGTGCTTGGCCACAATGGGTGGTAGGAGTGACAGGGTGTGGGACAATAGCCATGAGTGCAGGCTATTGGGATGCTTCATTTGTGGGGCAAGTTTTAAGGTTAGTCAGTATTAAATGAAAAGGTTGACACAATTTGCATGGGAAGAGATGGCAGTGAGGCATGAATGAGAGCAAATGTGTATGTCTATACACTAGAGTCAGATTAGATGGTGGTACTGTATCTTTCAGTTCAAATATATATGTATATATTGTGATACCATCACTGTCCTCTAGGTGCTGGAATAGGACAGCTATGGGACTTTTAGAGAGTTAATCTGCCTAGAGAAGCCAGCAGCAGCAGCTAACTAATTGAGCAGGCTGAACTGCTGATTGAACAAGGAAGTGTTTTAAGGCAGTCACAGAGAGCTGCTATTGAGAGAGACACTGCTGTTCCCAGAGAACGGGGACAGAGAAGAGTTCTCCTCAGCTGTGGAATCTGGCACAACAACCTAGGCGCGCTGGACAGTGGTCACGGAGCCTGCTGGAGCCACATGGATTGTTAATCCCAGGAGGAGGAATGAAGGACTCGAAACCGTGCTGAAGCGGGGATGTCTTATCATTAATATAGGATTTAAAGAGAGATACTCTGAGCTCTCATGGGGCCGAGGTCCCCTGGGAAGGAAGGACGCAAGACTATGCTGAATCGGGGACGTCTGCTCCAAACCCTGGAGTAACAGATAAGCGAAACAGTTAATTGCTGTGTTCAGAGACTATATATGTTCAGCTATAAAAGTACCTGTTTTGGGGGGTAACCAGCTTAGCTGCCCATCCAGTTAGTAAGGGTTGAAGCTCTGTTGTTAGTCTCCTAAAAGGATTAGGAGTTTATTTTATGATTTAGTTTTGACTTAAAGGGATGCTGGGCCTGTTAGTGTATTATTTATCCCTGTAAATAAACCCCATATAGAGAAATACTATGTTCCCTGCCTTAATCTGGGACTAAAAGACACTACAACGTGGTGTGGGCATCACAATATATTTAAACAGAAAACTATAAGGGATCTATGTATCGAGACAATTTTAGCACAAAACTGGAAAATTTTCATCCTGCAAGTATTTTGCTCTTACCATATACAGGCATACCCCGCATTAACGTGCGCAATGGGACCGGAGCATGTATGTAAAGCGAAAATGTACTTAAAGTGAAGCACTACCTTTTTTCACTTATCGATGCATGTACTGTACTGCAATCGTCATATACTTGCATAACCGATGTAAATAACACATTTGTAACAGGCTCTATAGCAGGGCTGCACAACATACGGCCCGGGGGCCGCATGCGGCCCGCCGGGGCACCCCGTGCGGTCCGTGATGGCCCCCTTCAGCCCCCCTCCTTCCCTGGTAAACTCTCGCGGCCGCATTCTGTGTCTGTAGCGTGCCCTCTAGGAGTGCGCACCAGCAAACCAGCAAACGCGTGCGCTTACCCTAATCCCCCTTCCCGGCTTCAGCAGGGAAACTCGCTCCAGCAGTAGCTCGACCCGGAACTTCCGGGTCTGCTACTAGAGCGCGCTTCCCCCTGCTTCACCTCAGCACCAATTTTAAATGAGTTTTAGTTGCCGCCATCGCCGTCATCCACCACCACCTCCTCTCCTCTTCTTCTGTTGCCGCCGCCGCCGCCAATGAATCTGTGGCCGTCGACGCCACCTCTGCTACCGCCGCCAACATCATCTGGTAGGCATGGGGTGGGGTCATTCATTCATGCAGGGGACTGCGGGATGCTGACTTGGGGGGGATGCTGGATGCTGACTTGGGGGGGATGCTGGATGCTAACTTGGGGGGATGCTGATTTGGGGGGGGATACTGGGTGCTGACTTGTGGGGGGGGAATGCTGACTTGGGGGGGGATGCTGACTTTGGGGGGGGATGCTGACTTTGGGGGGATGCTGGATGCTGACTTTGGGGGGGGGTGCTGGATGCTGACTTTGGGGGGGTGCTGGATGCTGACTTTGGGGGGGGGGTGCTGGATGATGACTTGGGGGGGATGCTGGATGCTGACTTGTGGGGGGGTGCTGACTTGGGGGGGGGGATGCTGGATGCTGACTTGGGGGGGATGCTGGATGCTGATTTGGGGGGGGGATGCTGGATGCTGACTTGGGAGGGATGCTGGATGCTGACTTGGGGGGGGGGGATGCTGACTTGGGGGATGCTGACTTGGGGGGGGGGGGAGAGTGATGGGAGGTGCAGGGGGGGAGAGTGATGGGAGGTTCGGGGGGGAGAGTGATGGGAGGTTCAGGGGGGAGAGTGATGGGATGTGCAGGAGAGGAGAGTGATGGGAGGTGCAGGGGTGGGAGAGTGATGGGAGGTGCAGGGGGGGAGAGTGATAGGAGGTGCAGGGGGGAGAGTGATGGGAGGTGCAGGGGGGAGAGTGATGGGAGGTGCAGGGGGGGGGGAGAGTGATGGGAGGTGCAGGGGGGGAGAGTGATGGGAGGTGCAGGGGGGAGAGTAATGGGAGGTGCAGGGGGGAGAGTGATGGGAGGTGCAGGGGGGGAGAGTGATGGGAGGTGCATGGGGGGGGAGAGTGATGGGAGGTGCAGGAGGGGGAGAGTGATGGGAGGTGCAGGAGGGGGAGAGTGATGGGAGGTGCAGGGGGGGAGAGTGATGGGATGTTCAGGGGGGGGAGAGTGAAGGGAGGTGCAGGGGGAGAGAGTGATGGGGGAGAGTGATGGGAGGTGCAGGATGATGATGTGAGATGCTGGAGGAGAGACGACGATGATAATGATGATTTTACCCGTGCGGCCCAATTTTTTTTTCCTTGGAGCAGTTCGGCCCTTCGCACTCTACGAGTTGTGTAGGCCTGCTCTATAGTCTCCCCGCTTGCGCACAGCTTCGGTACAGGTAGGGAGCCGGTATTGCTGTTCAGGACGGGCTGCCAGGCGCATGCGCGATCTGCCGTTTGCCTATAGGGCGATATGTCATTACTCACGTGTACTTAAAGTGAGTGTCCTTAAACTGTGGTATGCCTGTATTGCCTTGTCTACAAAATTGGGTAGTGGCAGCGATCAGGGCTGAGGAGGAGCAGAGCAGTGCATCAAAAGACACATTTTCTTTATGTTGACACACAGATCCTTAAAAGTTAACCCAACTGAAACTGATTGACTGTTACATTATTATATTACCAGCAGGTAATTTATCAGTGTTTGCCTGTGTGTGTCTTTCTCTGCCCCTCTGCAGTCTGCTCTATACTGTACAGTATGTTTATCTCTCTCTGTCCTCCTCATCAGGGTTTCCACTTTCGCATTTCAGATTTCCTAGCCCAAAGCCCACATTTCCTTTTTTTTCCCGGTCAAGGGGTCAAATTTCCTTGTCCAAAAACGTGTTTAAAAGACGATGAGAAGTAGATTTAATAGCAGCTTTAACTTGTAAAGAGCCGCCTTTCTGTGCGATTCCCTTCTCTCTGACTGTTGTTCTGCAGGCAATAAACCTGCTGCAGTCAGTGTGCGAGTCAGTGTGTGCGTGTGAGCAGTAAACGTGTCTGTGTGTGCGTGTGAGCAGTCAGTGTGCGAGTCTGTGTGTGCGTGTGAGTAGTCAGTGTGTGAATCTGTGTGTGCGTGTGAGCAGTCAGTGTGCGAGCAGTCAGTATGCAAGTCTGTGTGTGCATGTGAGCAGTCAGTGTGCAAGTCTGTGTGTGCGTGTGAGCAGTAAGTGTGTGTGGGCAGTCAGTGTGCGAGTCTTGGCGCTTCCCCTGTGGGCCGGCTAACTGAAAGTGAGTGGCATGCAAGTGCTAACCCTATCTCATCATGGTGATATATAATATATATATATAATAGGGCGTAGCCAGGACTGTGACTGTAGAGTATTTTGATTTGGTGGTGGAATAGTAATTATGCACCGCCAAAGCGAGCCAGAGCGCACAAAGCGCTGCGCAGTACAGAGGTGACCTGGCATTGCACTAATACAGTGTTGTAGAATACAGTGCGCACGGTCCCATAAGTCCTCGTCTCTTCAAAATGAATACAGTTGTCTCTATGCTGCTCCTATTCTCCCGTGATCAGTGGGGTAAATCCAAACGTACAAAAAACAAACAAAAAAAGGGCACAAGAGAAACAACAAAAATAAAATTTATATAAAAAAAGGAACATACATCACTTACAATAATAAAGGGATCACGTAGATCCAATCATCCACTCATCAAAGATGGCACTCTCGCCGAGGGTCGGGCACTGGAGATCCAGCACCCGCGATATCAAAGTCCCAGATAATAAAAGGGATGAGCGATTAGCCAGCAGATGGTAGACAGCGGAAGATGCAGCTCCATGTCAGCGTCCTCGTGAGATTGTATTGTATGTCTTTATTTATATAGCGCCATAAATGTACATAGCGCTTCACAGTAGTAATACATATCATATAAATAACAAATAATATAAATAACAGGTCATGGGAATAAGTGCTTCAGACATGAAAGTAACATTAAGGAAGAGGAGTCCCTGCTCCGAGGAGCTTACAATCTAATTGGTAGGTAGGGAGAATGTACAGAGACAGTAGGAGGGAATTCTAGTAAGTGCGTCTGCAGGGGGCCAAGCTTTATGTATCATGTGTCCAGGATTATCCAGTGCTATTCATATGCTTCTTTAAGCAGATGTGTCTTAAAGTGAGTCTTAAAGGTGGATAGAGAGGGTGCTAGTCGGGTACTGAGGGGAAGGGCATTCCAGAGGTGTGGGGCAGAAAGTGAGAAAGGTTTAAGGCGGGAGAGAGCTTTAGATACAAAGGGGGTAGAAAGAAGACATCCTTGAGAAGAACGCAAGATGGTGCATAGCGAGAAATTAGGGCTGAGATGTAAGGAGGGGCAGAAGAGTGTAAAGCTTTAAAAGTGAGGAGAAGAATGGAGTGTGAGATGCGGGATTTGATCAGAAGCCAGGAGAGGGATTTCATGAGGGGAGATGCTGAGACAGATCTAGGAAAGAGTAGAGTGATTCTGGCAGCAGCGTTTAGGATAGATTGTAGGGGAGACAGGTGAGAGGCAGGAAGGCCGGACAGCAGGAGGTTGCAGTAATCGAGACGTGAGAGAATAAGGGCCTGAGTTTTAGCAGTCGAGTAACAGAGGAAAGGACGTATCTTTGTGATATTGCGGAGGAAAAAGTGACAAGTTTTAGAAACGTTTTGAATATGAGAGGAGAATGAGAGATAGGAATCAAGTGTAACCCCTAGGCAGCGTGCTTGGGTTAATGGGCGAATGATCGTATTTCCAATAGTAATGTGGAAGGAGGTAGTAGGGCCAGGTTTGGGAGGAATTATAAGGAGCTCTGTTTTAGCCATGTTAAGTTTCAGTTGTCAGATGGCCATCCAGGATGATATTCCAGAGAGGCATTCAGAAACTTTGGTCTGTATAGCAGGTGTAAGGTCAGGGGTTGAAAGGTAAATTTGTGTGTCGTCAGCACAGAGGTGATATTTAAACCCAAAAGATGTGATTAGGTCACCCAGAGAGAGTGTGTAAAGAGAAAAGAGAAGGGGTCCCAGGACAGAGCCCTGGGGTACCTCCACAGAGAGATCAATAGAGGAGGAGGTGTTAGCAAAAGAGACACTGAAAGTACGATGGGAGAGGTAGGATGAGATCCAGGATAGAGCTTTGTTCCGAATACCAAGAGTATGGAGAATGTGAAGGAGACGAGGGTGGTCCATGGTGTCGAATGCTGCAGAGAGGTCGAGTAATATGAGCAGAGTGTAATGACCTCTGTCTTTGGCAGCATGGAGGTCGTCAGTTATTTTAGTGAGGGCTGTTTCAGTAGAGTGAGCAGTGCGGAAGCCAGATTCTAGAGGGTCTAGAAGAGAATATGTGTTGAGAAAGTGTAGCAATTGAAAGAATACAAGACGTTCAAGGAGTTTGGAGGCAAAAGGCAGGAGGGAGACAGGTCGATAGTTAGAAGGACAGGTAGGGTCAAGCTTGCTGTTTTTGAGTAATGGTATAATGGTTGCATGCTTGAAGGAGGATGGAAAGGTACCAGAGTAGAAGGAATAGTTAAAGATCTGTGTGAGCATAGGGATTATAGAAGGAGCAAGAGGTTTTAGGAGATGGGAGGGAATGGGATCAAGAGGGCAAGTGGTAGAGGGAGAAGTGGAGATCAGCAGTGACACATCCTCCTCCGAGATAGCGGAAAAAGAGTCAAGAAAGGCAGGAAGAGAGTTGGGAAGCAGAGTGGGATGGCAGGAGGCAACAGATGGGATGTTCTGACGTACTGTATGGATTCCACCTTTTCCTTAAAAAAGTCAGCAAAGTCTGAGGTGAGATGGAGGAAGAAGAGGAGGCAGCCGAGGGTGGTCTGAGTAGAGAGTCAAAGACAGAAAAGAGTCAGCGTGGGTTAGACTTGTGTGTGTTGATTTTGGATGAAAAGTAGGTTTGTTTAGCCTGAGAGAGGGCAGAGTTGAAACAGGACAGCATAAATTTGTAGTGAATGAAGTCTGCGAGCGCATGAGATTTCCTCCAGAGGCGTTCAGAGGAGCGAGTGGAGGAACGCAGCTTGCGTGTGTGGGAGTTTAGCCAGGGTCTGGGGTTAGAAGGGCGAGGACGGCAGAGAGAAAGCGGGGCATGAAGATCAAGAGAGGAAGATAAGGCAGAGTTGTAGTTCCTGACCAGGTTGTCAGGGTCTGAAGCAAAACTGAGAGAGGAGAGGGAGGAGCATAAAGTGGAATCAAGAGCTGGTAGGTTAATAGAGTGCAGGTTTCTGCAAAAATGAGGTCGAGATGGAGATGGAGATAAGCGAGAGAGAGAAAATGAGATGAGGTGATGGTCAGAGAGAGGAAAAGGGGAAATGGAGAAATCGGCCATCCTTGTGGGTAATGGCTGCAGTCCACTGTTGAAGGCCTAAATGAAGAGGTTAGAGAAAGAAAGTGGGAAGCCCAAGGGAGAGAGGGGTCATCAATGTAGCAGTTGAAGTCCCCAAGGAGAAGAACAGGGGAGTCTGAGGAGAGAAAGAAAGAGAGCCAGGATTCAAAGTGAGAGAGAAAGGCAGAAGGGGGATGAGTAGTGGAAGGTAGGCGATAGATAATAGCCACATGGACAGGGAGAGGAGAGAAGATCTGGACTGTGTGAACCTCAAAGGAGGGAAAAGCAAGAGAGGGAGGAATAGGAACGATTCAGTAGCGGCAGAGAGAGGAGAGCAGGAGCCCCACGCCTCCACCCCTGCCGTCAGGGCGCGGAGTGTGGGAGAAGGAAAGGCCACCGTAGGAGAGGGCAGCTTCCAGAGCAGAGTCAGACTGAGTGAGCCAGGTCTCAGTTATAGCAAATAGGAGCAGAAAGTAGTCATGCACAGAGAGGAACTTGTTGGAGAGGGAGCGAGCATTCCAAAGGGCACAGGAGAAAGGGAGAGAGGAGGGAGGGTGGCAGTAGATGGGTATGAGGTTGGAGGGGTTTACACCAAAAGGAGTAGAAGTTGCATGTGGAAGGCGAGGACGAGCGCATACAGAAATAAGGCAGGGACCAGGATTGGGAGAGATATCCCCAGAATCGAGGAGGAAAAGCATGGATAGAAAGAGAATGTGTGAGGATGATTTGTAGGGGTGTGTTTTAGTGAAGGGGGTATAGCTGTGTGGTGTCAGAGGCTGCAGGTAAGAAAGGAGTTCATGTGCACTGAGAAGTGGTGAAGTAAGGAGAGATGAAGATATATGAATAGATTTAGAGACATGATGAGGCTGGTGGAAGGAAGTGCATAATTTGAAAAGAAGTGAGGTCACAGCAAATATAAAAAATAAAGGCGGCATCACAGCAATCGTTAAGTGCTGAGATGTGCAGTCTGGGATAGATGATATCCTCCTTTCCAGCGTAGTTCAAATGCAGGAATCAGAAGCAGAAGGTGTTGTCCACTTTTCCACTTCTTTTTGAACTTCCTTTTTAAACTTCCTCACTACTTAAAAGCATTTCTGCTTAGGAGCATTGGCTGCAGGCAGCAATGGCTGTTGTGAGTTTACTTATATACTTTTACAAAGTCACCTGGCTGGCCTAACCAACTTAATTAGCACATGTGACTGACGTTAAAGCAAATGGTGTGAAAGATGAATTAAATTAAGACACACCAGGGTATGATGATTGCAGGACAGACAGACAATTTGAGATATGTTTTTACCTAAATTGAACTAAATAGACAGCAGGGTATGATGATAGCAGGACAGACAGCCAATTTGAGATATGTTTTTACCTGAGAAAAGACAAGACAAGAGATGAGATGATCAGCAAATCAATGGTCTCAACTTCCTTTTTAAACCTCCTCACTACTTTAAACATTTCTACTTAAAAGTGAACAAAGTGCTTCGGCATGAAATGCGTAGGTGCGTTCATGGAGTCCTTATGTTTTGGAAGCTTGCAATAAATTGATCAGCGAATGTTGGAGTCTGCCTTGGATTTTTTCACTCTTTTTTCTCAAGTTTGAATCGTTGGGCTGTGCTCTGTTCTGCATACTACAATTCTGGATCCTTACCATCGACTGATTGCACGCTGTGGATATCGTTAGTGTTCCTGGAAATGAACAGGTAATGGGCCATAGTGCCATGTAATTTCTCCTGTTTCTACCTGACATTGCTGTATACATTGATTAATGATTGGGTGTATGCTCATGTGTCACTATTTGTGGTTGTTGAGTGGACACCACTAAGCACACATCCCTCTCAGTTTCTATCAGCACATATTATTCAAAGTGAACACCATATCAATATTTGGACATTTCCTGGATTTATCTACAAGTTCCTTACAAAGCTGTACCTGTTTTACTGAGCACCACAATGCCTACCACTCAAATTAATTCATGTTTAGATGATCAAGCATCTAATTATTACTAACATTATAATTATATTATATATAATTATTTTTTGATTTTTGTATGAGAATGAATTGTAATAATTTTGTGAGACTAATTTGTCACTAATTTTTTATTATTTTGATGCAATTTCATTATTATATGGTAATCATTTATTTAGTTAAGATTTTAGGAATTATAGGGGTTATCACTTTGTTTATATTTGTTTCTCTTGTGCCCTCCCCCCCCCCCTTTTTTTTGTTCTAATAGTTTAGATTCTGTGACAGTGTATAGTACAGTCAGTTTATATCAGTGTAAACACAGACTCAGGGTGTATACCCTGTTGGCACTATACTTACATATATACAAATATACCTAGGCACACATGTTATATTTAGGAGAGGTGGGGGGAAAGGCTACAAAAGAAAAATAGGTGGGGGTGGGGGTACATTTCCATCTTATCTTTGTTTTCAGTACAAACATTTATACTTTATTTCACACACATTTGCATTTCAACTTGGTTCATATTACAGTCACATATTTTTATGTTAAAGAGAAAATGAATAAAATATCTTTAAACATTAGCTTCCCAGTATATCATCCATGGTACCAGGACCGCTTTATACATTAGGCTGACTAGGCACAGTGCCTAGGGCCTATGAACCTTTTAAGGCCTGCAATATTTCACTTGAAAAAATACCTAAACAAAAAAAATCACAAAATAAGAGAAAACAGCAAATTTTAATTTAAAATGCCTTCGAAGTATCTATACCTTTAAATATCGAAACAAAAGTATCAATGCCAAATATCGCTAGTATCGAAAGAACAAGCAAACGATAAAATTAGCATAAAAATTAGTAAAAATATCGGACACACAGGCCTCTAGAAATAAACGTGCATATCTGTCCTGAATTAAACTGGTAAGTTTTTCCATTTTCATTATATAGTTTAGTTTGTTTTTTACCTCTGCTATTGTCGGTGGGTCATTCTCCTTCCAGTTTCTAGCTACAGTATAACTGCTTTAGCTGAGGAAAGAATATGTACCATTAGTTTGTCTATGTTCCTCTCTATATCCTCTATTGGTTTTAGGATTAGTACTGTCTCCATATTCCATGGGCAGTCCAGCCCCGTAATTCTCTTTATTAGATTTTACATTTTTCTCCAGAATAGTGCTATCTTGGGGCAGGTCCACCAAATATGTTTGAATTAGCCTACTTGGCCGTAGTTGCGCCAACATAGGAGGGGAGGAAGCCGGGAAGAACGAGTGAAGTCTAGCTGGGGTGTAATACCCCCTGTGCAATATCTTAAGATTGATTTCTCGGACTGCCAAGCATCTAGATGATCTAGCTGATCTTTCATAGATTTCCATCCACTCGTCCCTTTCCAGCGGTCGCCTAATATCATATTCCCAGTCTAAATGATTTTTACTTGGTTGCTCGGTTTTGCGTGTGATCAAGGTTTGATATAATTGTGCTATATAGTTCCTTTGTGATCTACACTTGCTGAGTATAGTTTCTCGAAAATAGTCAGTGGCCTAAAAACATCCTGTGTGGGTTGTAGTGAGTGACAAAATGTCTTATCTGAAAGTATTGATATAAATGCATGTCTGGTAGGTCAAACGCCTCCTTTATTTCCTGGAATGCTTTTATCCTATCTGAATTCACCAAATTCCAAAGTCTCCTTAAGCCTCTTCCTCTCTATATTTTATATACCTTTGATTAGAGGGTCAGAACGAACTCTGGGTTGGACAGAATTGGTGCCAGGGGTGAGGGGATTGATGAAACAGATTTAGCTCTACAGAATTTATCCCATAATTTTAAAGAGTGTAAGATCACTGGTTGTGTCTTGATTAACTCGGGCCTTATCTCCTTCTTTAACCATAGTAGTGTCGCCATATCTTTTATCTGAGCTTCTGCTCTTTCTATGTCTACCCGTGGCCTCAATCCCTCCTCCATTAACCAGTATATCAGAGGACTTACCATAGCCGCTTCATAGTATTTCATTAGGTCTGGCTGAAACATACCCCCAAGCATTATTGGTAGCCCCATTACTTTTTTTCTTTATTCTTGGTAGTGTTATTGTGCTATTTTGAAAGAAAATCAACTGAGAGTGCAATGCTTACCATTGGTGGGAGATATCCATTTTTGAGATGTACTACTATTTTTGTTTCTTTTTCTTCTTCTTCCCTTTTCCTATTTCTGTCCAATTTTTTGCACCTAGGTATTTTTGTACATAGACTTTTTATTTTCAACTATTGTAGGGTTGAGGAACTTTTATAAAACAAGAAACAAAGATGTCCAGAGCAACATCCAATGGGAGAAAAATACACAGTGAAACGTAGATGACTGCTGATCCCCTGCACCCTACAACCGAGTGAGGAGTGCCGCTTGCAGCTGTCTACTGGTGTGGTATACCCAATTACCAACTGCACATTTTTATTATATTGATGTACGCAGAACTTAATTATTTTTATGAGTAAAATTGACTTTTAACTTTACTTCACTATGTGTGTTGTGCGCCTTGTTTTTCTGTCTTTTCCCTACCCAAGAGCCTGTCCCTGTAGCAGCCATAATCTTGAGATGTGAGTTGGGGCCTAGGGGGTCTCTGGCCTAGTGCAGAGGATCACAGACCCTGGCACACATACACCCTCCCCTATCTGTGTCCCAACTCCAACTGACTACTGTGGGCTCTGTCTAATGACTATATCCTGTAGGAGGGAAATCCTAGAGCCCTATTGGCTATCTGGCTGCATGTGACTCTCAGCCCCTGGGACTGCTGGGAGTTGTAGCCCCTTGCAGAGCTTTCTCTATGGACGGCCGCGTGCGCCTAGCAGACTGCGCAACGTTGTAATGGCCGCCGCAGCACCTACCGCGCATGCGCGAACCTGCGCAAGATGACGTCGCTCTGTAGTGCGGGCCGCCGAAAGCCTCCGGCGATGCGCTCGCCCCTGCAGCACCCTCAACACTCCCTGATTCCGCCGCTGTAGCGGAGGTAAGCGGGGACCGGGGGGACCCTGCTATATAAGTAAATAATATACCCTAAGATAAATGAAGAGGGATATTCCAACTGGATCTTAATAGGTATAGTATAGACACACTGGTCTGGTAATGAGACAAGTCAGATGCTGCTATATGTCTGTCCACCTAATAGAGTATATCACAAGATCTCACTGAACAGTGTACTTATTATAAACTGGTAGAGAGTATAACACGTCAGGTGGTTGTAAACCTCTGCTCCCATTCATTCATTTGATTTCTTTCACCGTACTTTGTTCATTAATTTGATTAACTTTAATATTACTACCAGCATCTGCGTTACTGTTTAGTAGCTGCTCTATGTACAGTATGTCTCTGTTTGATCTCTCTGCTGCTTAAATATTTCTTTGACTCATTTGATCTCTCTGCTTATGTCATTATTATTTTGTTATGATCTCAGCCCCTGAGTTATTCTCTTCCTGTGACAACATTATATTTCCACCCTTGCCTGCTGCAAAATAGTGATAAGGAAAGAGGACTGTACCTTTAAAGGCAGCCTTAGCCAGAAGCAAATATAAGACGTTGCCTTGTTTTTGTTTTGGCCCGAGTATGAGGGGTGGGCGCTGGAAGGAGTTATCTGAAACGTGGGAGTGCAAGAAGTAAAAAGTGTAACACATACCAATTATGTTTAATAAGGGAAAATATACTCCTTCCTAAATCCACATATATACCTAGATAAATTATGTGCCTAAAGGGATTATTCCAGTGGTGCGCAAAGTGAGGGGCGCGCAAGATTTTTCTGGGGGGTGGGGGCGCGGTGGCTGCAGAGGCCGCGCGCTCTTCCCCACGGCGTTTAAATGAAGCGCCGGGGGATCGTGTGAGGCCTCTGCAGTGTCTCCTACCATGTTTTGGCGACGTGTCGCCATGGCAACGCGCGTCAAATGACGCAGCGGTTCACATGACCCCAGCGCGTCACGCCGGATTTTAGGTAAGGGGAGGGCGCGAGCACAGGGGCTGTCAGGCAAAGGGGCCGCAGCGCACAAAGTTTGCACACCCCTGGATTATTCTATACCTGGTGATAAGCGTGTTTTCGGACAAAAATCTCTATTGAAGTCTATGTGGATTTTCCCCTCAAAACTGCCCGACTGGCTGCTTTGGCAGATCTGGAATAAGGTCCTAAGTCTTCGCTTTAATGCTGAATGGGATTTGACTGCGACAAGATGACTTTTTGGGGTAATATTTACAGCATTACAAAATACAGAACATTAATGCGGATAAAATAATTGGTACGTGTATAATGGCCTAACATTTAGTGGCCTAGCTATCAACATAGATCTACTCCACCAGCAAAAAAAAATCTTTTTTTCCCATGTATTTTCTTTGGTGCACAGAAATAGACTGCGCTAGGCGTTCAGATGTTAATGGCATTTGTCAAAATCATTGACCAAGTTCAACTTGATCTAAACCCTAAAAGTCTGCATATATTGTATTGTTAGCACAGAATTAAGTTGTTGCAGTATTGTATTAACCCAGAAATGTATTTCACACCGCAGGAATGTTTCATAATGTAAGTTACCAAAATGTACTATTTTTACAATACGTCTACTACAAAAAATAGACGAATAATTTATATTTACTAATACTTATTAGGAAACAAAAAATACCCATCATTCTGTTTCAATGTATTTCTTTTTAACCAGGTTTTAAACATGACGATGTAACAAAAGGGAGTGAAAACAACAATTATGTGTTATGTATGAAATGTCATAAATACGACACATTTTATGAAGGTTTGCATTACGTTTAAGCACTGAAAAGGTGGCCCAAATGTCAAACATAACCCTAGTACATAGGCTTATTCTATATCTGCCCATACCAGCCGAACGGGGGCCACTTTCGAGCGAAATTCTCCACTGGCCTCAATAATAAGTTACTTTAACTCGTCTTATATGAATGATTGATGTTTTAAACAGTCACAATAAATTATGTTACAGACCTGTCAAATCTCACCGATTGTCTGTGATTCCTACTGATTTAGGGTCAGTCACACTGATTTTTAAAATGAACAGTCTCATAAGCCAGGATTCATCATACTCTGTTAAAGCGGAGATAATATTGCACCTGGTAAAAATATTAAAATAATGGGCGTTTTGACCTCAACGTTATCACCTAACTCAGCTAAGTGCATTAACCCCTTTGATGCCGAAGGCCCAGATCCACAAAAGAGTGCTAAGTTTTAGCACAGCTTTACTCATATGAATGACAGCTGAGGCTTCCTAAAGCTTAGTACCCGTTTGTGGTTCTGGATCTAAGTGTATAGGTACGGTAGTAGGATTTGATTGTTCCCCAGCACTAAAAATAGTAAAATAGAACAAGTGGCGTAAAGCACAAAAAATATGTTTTCAGCAAAACATTTGTAGTGAGAAAACTAAAATATCAGATCCCTTTTACAATACTCTGGGTTACGGAGAAACTCAGCGCTCCATGGACCAGATATATGTGTTATAACTTGTGCCTTTTACAATATTGTTGTTGACGTATTAGGAGTCCATCTATATTGTAAGTGTATCACACTACACTACCTATCAATGCCCCTCCTACTTGCATACCAATGATTGCTTAGCAATCTCTTAGTTAACACAAGTAAAGAACTAACCTCTATCTCCCTCCCCAGGGGGGACCTACACCTGTAACCCTCCCTGCCCAGTTTCAAGTGAGATCACATCTGTGTATTGTGTTTGACCCCTCAGTATGGGCTATCTATATCAGGGTGCTGGATTCAAGTGGCTGGGCGATGAGGTAGAAAGGATGGAAAGTAATGGGTGCAGCAACTTTTGTAGTACACCTGTCTTTTATTCGTGTCCCCAGACATGGGGACCACTCACACATGCCTCATTGACACTGAAGGGATTAATGAAAAATAAACATAGTTTACCCAAATCCATGTAGTGGGCCACCATCCTTCAGGGTCTAGGACCCACTGGAACTAATCTATACAAGGGCCGATGCCCAACTACAGTATGAAAGAAAAAAACATTAATAAAAAATATATATTAAACTCTTCCACTTGGTGCAATATTGGTCAGGTAATGCCCTGTACTTCTGAGATTATTGCTTCAATGACTCCGGTAACATTAGCACAAATACATGCCAAGTAGAAATAACTTCTACTGATGGTTCATTCAGGAAGTATAACCGTTTTAAATATTAAGGGTCCTGGACGTTAAAATGGAGTTCTCTCAAGAGCCCGGTGCAGTCTAAAGGTTACCATGGTATTCACAGAAGTTAAAGATTACAATCATAATTTTGAACACAAGCCTTTTTTTTTTTTTTAAAGTGCATGACAGGCTCAGGGGTTAAGATACTAGCATTATATGTGTTAATCTCAAGTAGGCTTCTGGAAGGAATTGCCGCTTTAAAAGTACCAACATTTTAATAATTGTCTGGCTCGATGATAAATATTATAATTATGACCCCGAGGCACAATAGATAATGTAACAGAGAAGCTTTCTACAGCAGATTGGGGGCGGAGTTTGTATCCTTACAGTATATCCCAAGTCACAATTAATACACATACACATGGACTGCATTTACCTTGCCACTTATTCTGATCATACACTTCATTGTAAAATCATCCTGAAAAAAAAAAAAAATGAATATAAATATTCATTTGAGATACAGCAGCAATCGTCTTTGCATTTTAAGCAAACAGAGGAAACGCTAATGCCAGTGGAATTAAACAGGAAAAAATAGAGCAAAAGTAAGGTTTTAGGGGGGGAAAAGAAAAATCAGATAACAGCTGACCCTTCCAGGTTATGAGACTACATCAATCTTCATGAATTACATGGATCTGTCCTTCAAAGGCCGCAATGTCTTACCATGACTTGTCAATGTGAGATGTGCTACTCTTTTTGGCTGTACTTTGTACGGTGGGGGATTTTTGTCACTGTTTTACTCACCATAACTTATTTTGTGTCAGGTTGTAGCCACTTCCAGTTTCACATGTTAAAATGGACAAGACGCAAAAGTGACACACAGTGCGTGTTAATTTGCATGACATTACCCAGAATCCCTGGCTGCAGTAGAGATAATGAGAAAAAGCCGGGTTGCAGATCTGTAAGTTATGCGAATGTGCTCACAAGTGGCAATTTTATTTATTATATGATGGAGGGATTTTGTCATTTTTTCACTCACCATAACTTGTTTTGTGTCTGGTTCAAATACATGCAATTTTAGTACAGTATAACTTTTTACATTTGAACAATATTTGAATGTATTTATTTTTGGCTTTGTGCATGCTAAAGATAGCAGCAGCTATTTCCCTATAACTGTAACATTTAAAGTGCTCCATAAAATCTTCGCCGGCATGAGGAAACAACTTCACATATATTGAATAAAGGTCTAAGTCACTGCAGCATCATTATGACAGGATGGAGAGGGGGAGAATCCATTATTATGGGTAGGAACACACTCCGTAGTCATTTATAACCTTCAATTAATTACAATTTTCAAAGTCTAAAATTCCTTGCACCAAGTCCACATTGTTCCACATCTCATCAACTTAGATTCATTGTGGGGGTCATTGTGCAGCTGCTTAAAAAATATAACACGCACATTATTGAAAGAGACTTTTCAGGAACTTCAGCTAAAGCATGTACAAACTAGTTTCCTCAATGCCTTAAACTTTTTTGCTGCTCTTATGAGGATCTTAGGATGTTACAAGGGCTAGTACACCAGAGGCTCTTAGGATGTCCTGAGAACATCATGAGGTTGCTGGTTTTCCAGGGGAGAGGGCTTCCACTGCTCAACCGCAGCAGTGATCGTGATCAGAATGCAAGGACAGGAAGGAGCAGTGACAACGTAATCATTACCCAAGTGATCTCTACTCAAGTGATCGTGTGCTTGGGATTCCAGAAGTCCAGCATTCAGGTACTGCCGGACATCCAGCAGCAAAGACTCCATTACACACCATAGCATCACAGAATATAGTTTGTGTGTAACCAAGTAGCATTTTCTATAATAAACCATCAGAAATTACACACATTTTGAAAATGGTTTCAATACGTCAATTCAATTGTATATATTACATCATAAACTTATTAAGCAGTTACAAATTGAAATATACTTTTTCAACTAAAAAAAATATATATCGCTTACATATGCATTATACTAATTTGTCAGTTTGCAAAGTTGCCTCCGTATTCTCAGAGCTACTACCATGGTGGCTAAAGTACAGTTATAATAGAAAACAAACACAAATATTGATAAATACAGTACATTAACACATTATTTAGTATAACATGAGGGAGATACTAATACCTACAAGGAAGATTTTTTTAAATATCAGAGTAGAGAGGGTAATGAACACGAAAGGAGATTATAAATTCACCAATAGAAACAAAGGAGAAAAATAGAGGACACTAGTATGCTTGAAAGGAAAGGTTGAAGTCTAAGATAAGAATCATGGATAAAGGGGTGGAGCAAAGTTGGTAAAGGATAACTTTGTCAGGGAAAATTACTGGAGGTAATGCATGGTTACACATAGCATTCAAATACTCCTAAGGATCAGAGATTAAAATGAAGTGTAGCCATGCCACCTGTGGCTACTAATCTGCCCTACTCCTGGCAGTAAGCCGTGGTAGAATCAGGCTGCCAGTAGTCAACATGGGGTTTTCACCCTCTTTAGAGCTGCACTAGAGTGACAGTGGGAGGCAGTAACATCAGGTCTGAGTATGTCCAATCATGGGACAGACCTGATGCCCTCCTCCTGGCTGTACTTAAGGGTGGTGCCGCCCTAAATTTAGGGAGTGCCTCTCCCCACTGAGAGAGGCAGGTCACACACCTGGAGCTTGAGATTAGGACCTTCCCTGTTCCTCTTCCCCTTGGGGAAGAGTGAGTGTAGACCTATACCCTGACTCCTGATAGGGGAGTCGGGAGGAGCTAGGACAGCTGCAGGGGCTTTGACCTGTAGTGGTTGTCCAGGGACCATCATCCAGTGGATAGCTGATCCTGAGAAGCTGTGATTGGGCAGACCACTGCTGTGTTGTGGTGTTATCAATAAAGACCATTCCTGTTTGCATATACCTCCTGCCTGGTGTGTGATCTTACTGGGAGGAGAGGTAGTAATTCTACCGTAGGAGATTGTCTCCATTCATTTTGGAGTCTGCGGCAGATGGAGGCACTGCTAGAGAAACATGTGGGTAATGTACCCCAGAAACCTGATCCTGTGACCCCACTACCATCGGAGGACAGCTCAGCCCTCCTGTTAACAGCAGGTATCATGCTCCACATATGTAGTAATGGCCAGATCTCCCAGAGGGTGGGGGAAACACTGTTACATTTGGAGGCGCTGCTGAGATACTGCTCAACGGGACAGGTTTTCAGCGACAAAAGGCTGGAAGTAACAAGATACACTTCCAGAGCAAGTGCTGAAATCGAAGGAGGGAAGCTAGGTGTAGTGTCCAGGGTAGTAGAGTGTTAAATGCACGCTGGCCGTCACAGTTCTCCTTTTACAATCCCGACATACCAGGGCCCACTTTCCCTGCCAAGGAACTATGCTATAGACTGCCCTATCGGAAGAATGGTCTGGAGACACAAGGGCTATTGCTGTTCTGAGTCGCCTTGAGGCGGGTAGTTTGGATGCCTAAAGGGGGGTTCTCTGGTTAACGTGTCCCAGAGACCTCTGAATAGGATCCGCAATGCTGGCAGCCAAGTGTGGCGGTGTAAGGTACTGATCGGGAGTGTCTTAGGAGGGGTGCCAGACTACCAGGTGCCTAGACCCCTCTGTCTGAAGAACGCCTAGCCGTACTAGGCCATAGCCAGATCATAGAACCACAGAGTGCTTGCAATGGACTGTAAACGTGTGTAGCATATTGGAAAGAGCTTTGCTAGCTTGGGGTACAACCTACTCTTGGCAGACCGATATCCATGTAATGTGAATGCTGACAAGGAACGGATTCCTGCCGGAATCGAGATCACTGCGTGGTCCATGAAGAAATGTGCTCAAAATGGAGGTTCTCTTGCCCGGGAATGCACCTCGTGAGTCGTGCAATCTAAGATGGCATTAACACCACGAATGGGAACCACGTGAAATGCTTGCAGACAAGCTGCACCCCTTTTTGCAAAGTTCTGCAAGAGTCTGGCGCGAAAGCCAGGACCCCACACAAACAATGTGACAGGCTCAGCCAAGAGTCAGTCACGTTCTGTCCCAGCATGCCCCACCTCTAATCTTCACCAGAGGGAGGGGGCACTGTGACAACCAATGTCTAACTACTGTCGAGGACAAGGGAGGAGCCGGATGTCACCGACCGCACCCTCAGTTCTTCGGAGCCAAAAGAGAGAGGAGCTATTTTACCAATACTCCACCACTCGTGCTTATCCAGAGATCTAGCTATGTCTAGCACAATGGACTTCAGGAGGCCTCCTGGTAGTGAAGGTGGACAGAAAGAGGTATCCCCGGTGTTGAGCTGGTTTGGGGAACCAGGTGTGCCAGCTGCAGAGCATGCTTTATCAAGCCCACGCTGCTGCGGCCTACGGCCTTTGCGGACAAAGACACGATCGACACAAGACTTGGTTGGTCGATACTGCTGATACACAATTTACCTAAATGTTGGAGGTTCGGAGGGCCTGTGTGCCCATAAGGACACTACAGGGGGTCCGAGTACCCCAATGATCCCAGAAAGCTCCAAGGAGGATCCAGAACCGGTTCCCACAGAGGAACCAGAGATGGTCAGCGAGCTGGAGCCTGTCCAAGAGCAACCAGGTAAGGTGACCACCTGGTGTGTTGAGGAACTGCTGTTGCCAGAGGTGCAGGAGCTGGAAAAGGCCCTGCTGATTGCTTCAGTCAACTCGGAAATGATGTGGTGCCTCTCCCCTGTGGATGTGTCCCTACCTTTGTCCAGTACCAGTAGTTGGAGGTCGTCTGTGTTGTTCTGGCCAATGCCAAGTGACCAGGCAGAGGTAACCGACGATGTGACTCTCCGAATAGGATCCGATCCACGGTGGAGCCCGATAGTGATGACGACAACGATAAAACCAGAGATGCGACAGAGCATCCCGTTCGTGGAGGTGTCTTTGCGGCTTACTGATGCAGCCACCAGTATTAGAACACATACCGGAGAAATTCCTGGGAGATTCTGGGACAGTCTCACAGTAAATGCCTCAACATTTCTGTAAAATTCTTAATGGCCCATCGGATTAACACAGCAGGGGGTAACTGCAGTACAATTCAGTTTGCAGCAACCCCCTGCTGTGTTAATCCTATGGGCCATTAAGAATCTCACAGAAATGTTGAGGCAATGTTGAGGCAATGTTGAGGCATTTACTGTGAGGCTGCCCCAGAATCTACCCAGGCAGAGTTCTAATACTCGTTGCTGCATCTGTACTCAGCGCACCTACGGTGTCCATGGAATTGTCCAGTGTGGAGGTACCTTCCGGTGCTGTGGCCCATGCGGATGCAGATGATGACAACATCAAGGACACGCCCCTCCTTCTCCACCTGGAGAAGCTGACCGGGCCTCTAGAGGCTATTACTCCAGCAAGAGGAGCCTGTGGGCCGCTAAGACTCTTACCCCATCCGCTGATTGGAAGGATTTGGCCTCGGGAATAAAATGTTGATTGATGAACATTGTGATGATAATGGGGAGGATGCTATGACATGTAGTGTTACTTCTGGGGATAGTCATTATGCCATGTCGGTGAGGTCAGATACCTCTGGGTTTTCTTCTACCACTATGTCCCGTTCTTGTCCTACCCAAGCTGTTCTAGCTTCATCACTTCCATGGTGGCATCCTAGATTTCAGGGATATGTACCGTTCATGCACCATCCACGATTCCTATTAGAAGCCGGAGATGTGGTAGACCATTGGTGGGAGGAAGGAGAATGTTGTCCTGGGGAGACAGCAGAGGCTATGAGGCGTAGGGAATATGAAATCAAAACGGGTATGGTAGAACCACAAGGCAGCATAGAAATGTACTGTGAACCGTCCACACAGGAACCCTTGTACTGGGTCCAGCCAGGAAAAGCTGAGGGTCATAGGCTTACTAAAATTAGTAGAGCAGAAAGGCACGTTATACAGCGGTACAGGCAATCTCATGGGTTTGAGTACCAATTTGTGGCAGAACCAATAATGAGAGAGATCGATGAGAACCATGAGAAATGGTTAGTTGACATAATTAGGGACTATGTTTAGACTCACAGCCGGAGTACATTCCACCATCTGGAAGCCAGAATAGCATATCTAGTAGATGTGTGGAAGGTAGGGAGGTCCATTTATATGGACAGAGTCGAGTATGTGTCTGAGCGCCACCATAAGAGGGTATTTTCAGTTACAGTGCCTGACAGTACTGAGGCACTAGTCAGCAAGCCAGACCCTGAGTATTACTATTGAGTACTAGGCTCTCCATTTTGGGAGGAACCTGGGTAATTAATGAAATGCTGCATTAAATTATGTTCTTCAGTATTGTCACAAGTATGTATCATGTGTTGTAATGAGTAACATCCTGTATTATCTCTACTGTTCTGTAGGTTATACAATGAATGATGGTGCCTACCCTAATTTAGGGTCCAAGTGGGGCCGTTGAAGTTTCCACCAGAGGGAGGATGTAGCCATGCCACCTGTGGCTACTAATTTGCCCTACTCCTGGCAGTAAACTGTGGTAGAATCAGGTTGCCAGTAGTCAACATGGGGTTTTCACCCTCTTTAGAGCTGCACTTGAGTGACAGTGGAAGGCAGTAACATCAGGGCTGAGCATGTCCAATCATGGGACAGACCTGATGTCCTCCTCCTGGCTGTACTTAAGGGCGGTGCCACCCCAAATTTAGTGAGTACCTCTCCCCACTGAGAGAGGCAGGTCGCACATTGGGAGCCTGAAATTGGGGCCTTCCCTGTTCCCCTTGGGGCAAAGTGAGTGTAGACCTATACCCTAACTCCTGATAGGGGAGTCGGGAAGAGCTAGGACAGCTGCAGGAGCTCTGACCTGTAGTGGTTGTCCAGGGACCATCATCCAGTGGATAGATGATCCTGAGAAGCTGTGATTGGGCAGACCACTGCTGTGTTATTATGTTATCAATAAAGACTGTTCCTGTTTGCATGTACCTTCTGCCTGGTGTGTGATCTTACTGGGAGGAGAGTTAGTGATTTTACCGTAGATTGCCTCCATTCATCTTGGAGCCTGCGGCAGATGGAGGCGCTGCACTGCTAGAGAACCATGTGGGTAATGTACCATCTAATAGGACATCGTCATTCTAAGTTTTTATTGATGCTCAAAAATATGTAAGAAGACTAACTTTGAAGAGATACTTTGCCAAAATTAAGCAGGATCAAAGAGATATAGCTACGATAAACACAGAAGATATAAATGATCAATTTATACATACGACATTAAAAAAAACCTTCAAAATTTTATCCGAGTTATTGCAAAGGTCCCTATATGGAGACATTCCAGAAACTAATTGAGGAGGATTTAAAAACGATAGACGATAAGAAGAATAAAAAGAGACTGAATTTGACCAAGAAAGAAAGAGAAGTTCTAGATCATCTCTCTGAAAATAAGGAAGTAATAATAAAGCAGGCAGACAACGGGGGAGGTGTAGTTATTCTAGATACAACAGACTACATAGAAGAAGCAGAAAGGCTTTTGGGAGACAAAACCACATATAAAAAGTTAAAGTCTAACCCTAGTATAACATTTACACAGGAGATGATGTGCCTGTTAGATGATGGTCTAGAGGCATTCTTCTAAAAAGAAATACGATTTTATCAAAACAGACAACCCAAAGATGCCTGTTTTTTTATTATCTTCCAAAATTACATAAGTCGTTAACCAAGCCCCCCGGTAGGCCTATAATATCGGGGATAGGCTCATTGACACAAAACCTATCGTCCTACATAGACAAAATATTACAGTCCTCAGTAAAGAAATTACTGTCATATCTAAAGGACACCACTCAGGTAATACAATTACTAGAACAAGTCGTTTGGCAACCAGACATTCTGCTAGCCACTTGTGACATTACATCACTATATACATGCATAGATCATGTGCAGGGCTGTGATGCCACAATATATTGCCTGCGCAAATACGCAACAATGGTTCCGACACAATTAGATTTTGTAATAGACGGGATCAAATTCATTTTAAATCATAATGTAATCTGGTTTGGGGGGGGCTTTTATCTTCAAACTAGGGGAACCGCGATGGGCACCAGGTTTGCCCCCAGTTACGCAAACCTTTTCCTTGGTTGGTGGGAAGACCAAGTCATTTGGTCCAACAAGGTCTGGGGAGCAAACCTGGTGTTCTATCGTCGCTACTGCTGCGGCCAAGTTTATTCGAGCATTTGCCCGTTCTTGGCCGCAGTAGTAGCCTGGCGCGCGCCCGAGGGTGACGGGCGCGCACCGAAGCTGCAGGAAGAGCGCCCTCAGATCGGGGCCCTCTCCCTACCGCTGCCGGGTCCGCCGGGTCCCCCGGAACCCCCTGCCGCCGTCCCGCGATCGCGGGACACCAGGGCTCCCTCGGGGAGCCATGGACGCGCGTGCAGGGGGCGCAGGCTCCCGAAGACGCGTGACTGCGCGTCTATGACGCGCGGCACGCCGAGGGGCGGCCACTAGCAAGCCGGGAAATCTCCCGGCTTGCGGTACCGGCCACACTTTAATAAAGTGTGTCGGTAGTGTACATCGACGACATTATCATTATATGGAAGGGAGACTTTATATCATTACAAAAAAATTTTAACACCATCAATCAGAACAGTTTTAATTTAAATTTTACCTACAATATTAGCTCATTAAAAGTAGAATTTTTAGATTTAGAGATTTTTATAGAATCAGGCCATATCAATACACGGACACACTTTAAATCAGTCAACTGCAACAATTTTATAAAAGCAGATAGTTGCCATAAAAAGAACTGGCTGGAGAATGTCTCATATGGGGAATTTAGACGTTTAAAATGCAATTGCACAAAACAAGAAGACCATGAGAGACAGATTGCGCCTATGAAAGAGAGATTTTTGGAGAAAGAATATAAAACAAAGACGATAGAAACAGCAATTGAAAAGGTAGGTGAGCTCAATAGAACAGATATGTTAACATACAGTAAAAAGAAAACAGAGAATCAGATTGGGAAAAATGTTATTCCTTTTATAACGACATTTAGTACCCAATCAAATCAAATTAGGGGTATTTAAAAAAAGCATTCGCACATTTTAAAACAAGATCAATGGTTAAAAGAAATTATAGGGGAGAAACCAGATGTGATTTTTTCCAAAGCACCAAACTTAAAACAAAAATTAGTGCCCAGTTATCTGCCCCCTAAACAGAATCAATGCTGGCTGGACAAACTTTACAAAGGCTTTACGAAATTTCTTAACTGTAGAGCCTGTAGGAACAATGCACAAATAGGCACAAAAACCATCTCTTTTAGATGTTCTGTTTCATCAATTAATTACCCCATGAAATCACACATCACATTTAATAGCAAAGGGATAGTTTATGTCTTGCAATGTGGATGTAATCTCCAATACTTGGGGAGAACAATACGGAAATTAAAGACACGTATAGGAGAACATATTAGAAATATTACCAATGGCCTAGAGACACATAGTGTGTCAAACCACTATAAGAATGTACATAACAAGAATCCAAAAAGCAGGATTTTCAGCGCTCGTGCTGCAGATGTTTTGATAGGAATAATCCCTGTGCTGCACGTGCATGGAGCGTCTCCTCAGAAGCTCCCACTTCAGAGGTGATCCCCCCTCGAAGGGGGGGAGGACACCCTGAGAAACAGAGAAGAAAAAATGCACAAAAGCGCACAAGGGAAGGAATTAGTATTAATTTATTAAAACAAACACATAAACAGCTGAGGGGATCCAAACCCTCCTCAGCTCAATGAATTAGCTGCCCAGAAATGTAAACCATATATATGGTCTCTAAACATAGAAAACTCTAACACAGTAAAACATACACAACATAAGAAAAAAACACAATCAATGTAAAAATAATAAACAGAGAGAGTACTAACAGCCCAAGGGAGTTAAGGTAAAAACCGCCATAGAGAGCTATAATACTGCTGACAGGGGGAAACGAACACTCACACTGAGGCAAAGAAGGGGGACCTCTGATAACCGTACAGGATCCGGATCACGGCATCAAGGTAGATGGAAACAACCGCCACTGGAGACTCAGGCAAGCTCCGTTTCAGCCTCTCAGCAAACACGCGCAGGATGACCTGACGTGACCTCTACGCGTTTCGCACCACGTGCTTCGTCAGGAGTACGTGGTGAGTGTTCGTTTCACCCAGTCAGCAGTATTATAGCTCTCTATGGCGGTTTTTACCTTAACTCCCTTGGGCTGTTAGTACTCTCTCTGTTTATTATTTTTACATTGATTGTGTTTTTTTCTTATGTTGTGTATGTTTTACTGTGTTAGAGTTTTCTATGTTTAGAGACCATATATATGGTTTACATTTCTGGGCAGCTAATTCATTGAGCTGAGGAGGGGTTGGATCCCCTCAGCTGTTTATGTGTTTGTTTTAATAAATTAATACTAATTCCTTCCCTTGTGCGCTTTTGTGCATTTTTTCTTCTCTATAACAAGAATCCAGCATGCCTAAAATTTTGGAGTATAGAATGAGTCACGGTAGATTGGAGGGGGGGTTATTACATTCAGAAAATATCCAAAGAGAATCCTTTTGGATTTTCTCCCTCCAAACTTTGGCACCCAAAGGGTTAAATTTAGAGATGGAAGTTACTGCATTTATCTGAAGCAGGAATCTTCCTCTTCTGAAACATTTTTATAAAATTCTTAATAAATGGAAGCATTTCTCTAGTATTACTACAATAGGGTTAAACACTGTGAAATTATGTAGATTTTTAAATAAAGTATGTAAATTATTGTTTTAATGTAAAGTTTAGAAGTTAAGATAGGATTGTTATCATTGCTATGTATGTGTATTCAAATGTATCCATTAACGTGAAACACAGATTGGGAATTAAAGTAGGGCTGTTGTGAATATGTACAGAAGAAGAGTAGTAATGAAGTAAGATATGATTGGACAATTTAAAGTTTCCAGGATACAAATAGTGCTGTTACCCCGTATGGATCCACGTCACTGAGGAAGCTAATTTGCGAAACGCGTCTGACGAACTTTGGGCATCACAGGCCACCGTACAGAAGAGTGAGAGCACAATTCCAGTTTGTTCAGCACTGCGACCGGAGCGCATGCGCATGCGTGGAAGGCGGGAGCTGCGGCAAGGAGAGTGACAAACGGGAGGAAATCCGGTCTGTGCACGAGCACCGGAAGACCCCCCTGATGCTAACTACACCCTCGCAATACCATCTTACCAGCTGGAGCAGAATCCACACCGACAGCCAAAGACTCTGGAAGACGGTCTTTGGAGTCTGGTGACACCTCCTCTCTATGCCATTATTTGTTGGCCAATTGTGAGTTTCCAATCTCTTTTGAACTATTTTGTTAATAAAACAGTGTTATACTATGTTTCCCTACTCTTCCCTAATTTGAGGTATCATCGAGAGGTCCTCCTTATCCCCACTGAAGATTTGTTGTCTAAATGTAAGTGTGTTCCCAATAGAAACCTATACATATGTTACTGTACCTTAACCACCCCTGATTGTGGTCCCTCTCTCTATTTATATTGCATGTGTCCCGGAGTCACAAGTGGAACCACGCGCCGGAGGATGCCCTTTTTTCTCGAGACTGTTACATATAGAGGTTGGTGAATCACCTCTAAGAAACTCTGGCAGCAGGATTACATTTTGTGTGGGACTGAAGTTTAGAATTTACTTAAATACGATTGGCACAATTATTTTCTTTTCTTTTAATGTACCCCAGAAACCTGATCCTGTGTCCCCACTACCATCGGCGGACAGCTCAGTCCTCCTGTTACCAGCAGGTATCATGCACCACATACAGTACATACTAATGCGAAAATCTCCCACCAGGTGGGGGAAACACCGTTACAGAAGTAATGAATGTGCTGCTGTCTTGCGCTCTGGGATATTGCTCACATGGAGTATTATTAATGTATATTGTGCTGATTCTGATTCTCTGATCTAGTAAACTATTACTGTGAGTGAGGAAAATGAAGGTGGAGAGTATCGCCTTGCATAAGGAGGGGGACTGGAGGTAAGGAATCGAGAGATCTTACTTCTGTTTTCAGTAACCCCTCTCCTGTGTTGCTATATCTGGCAAGTGTCCTTTAGTAGCTGTGCTGGTCCTGTCGGTCCCGGTGACTGCGTGCAGGCAACCTCTGTAGCTGTAGTGGAAACTCCCAGGCTCCATCTGAGCCGCACCTCCTGGATCAGGTACGTTCAATAGAAAATAGCAATAGCAAAATCTGGTGATACCTTTTTTTTATTTGGCTACTTCATTTTAATAGAAAATAGCAATAGACATGCCGTGGCATCCAGAGCGGCAGCAATAGACGGCAAAAATGTCAGAAACCCAAGGTCAAAAATAGAAAGCTTTATTCGTGCAAATGATTAACAACAGAGTCCATAATCTCCCTCCTACGCATTTCATGCAACCAGTGCGCCTTGACAAAGCGCATACATTCTGATGCCTACTGTAGTTCCCATTGTGATGGTACAGTGAGAATGAATGTTTTTTTTAAATAGAAATTAGTTTACAAATGCAATCCCTTTTTTTGCTTGTAATGAAAGTCCTTTATTCCCTTTTTCCCTTACACAGGGGTTGCAGTAATCAGGTAACAAAACAGAATAGTCTTTAAAGTAAACAGCTTAAATCTGCAAATTAACAGGACAGTCCTTAATCACTTGTATCTCAAAGGGAGTTCAGGCTTTACCCCTGACAGGCTCTGTGCAACCTGTCTGCCTTTTAAACCTCCCCTTTCCAATTAGCTCACAGACCTACAAGCTAGGGTGTGGTTTTTCCTGGTCTGCTAAGGTGAGAGAGTTTAAACCTTTTATACATGTAGCCAGGTTCCCCCATTTGCTCCGCGACCCCCGTTACCTCCGCTGATGGTGGGGGCTGTCGGAGCCGAGCGGCAGCCCCGCCGGCGTTCCTGGAGGGTGGGGGCCGAGCAAGGAGCACTCCGGTGCTCCGGAGGTCCCCGGCGGCTCCCGCGAGGGGCGCCGCAATTTTCTTTGAAGTTGCGCGTGCGCAATGGGTCGTGGCAGCCGGTGGCCACTGCGGAGGTTGGCGCATGCGCAAAGGAAGTGCGCGCGAGGCGGCCATAGGGGAGAATAGCTCCCAAGAAGATACAGCCCCCAGGGTGCACAGGGGCAGAGTCAGGTGACGCCAGGTAGCCAATAGGGCTGTAGGATCTCCCTGCAGGAGAGATTGGATACTTTTGGCGCGCTGAGCCCACGCTAGTCGGCGTCAGGAGCAGCTAGGGGAAGGAGGTAGGGTGCAGGAGTCAGTGACTCCCTGCACTAGGCCAGCAGCCCCCTAGGCCCCAGATAGCCCTGAGTCACCAGTAGTATTGAGTGTTGTAGGGACAGGCCCCAGGTTAGGGACCCTGCCCCTTACTGCACAGAGTCAGTTAGGGACACAGCGGACGCCGCGCGTCCATCCAGAGGTTTGGGCTCAGACCTCCGCTGCCGCTGCAGCAGCCATCCGGGTGGGATCGCCCGGACAGTAGTTCCTGTATTCGTCAGCCTTCGGATCCTTTGTGAAGCTCCTTGGCAGGCCCGGGCACTGGAGTGCTCGGCAGGTAACCATCAACAAGTGCACCAACGATCCTACATATATATTATTAATACGGGACTAGTGGCTGCGCAGTCACACATATCATCTCCCTTTAAGGGTGCGGGACATATTGTGTGGGGTTATTGGACACGGGGTGGGATCACCCAGTGTAGGTGGGAGCGTCCTGCGAGATGCAGTAGTCAGTGTCTCCTCTAGAGAGGGACACCTGTTGATATATGAATAAGTATATGCTATATAGTAAAGTCATTGGTTATTTTACATGCGGTGTGTGGAGTTATATATATATATTTATCCTGCGCGGAACCACTCCTCCTCTGGTGGGAGCCATCGCAGGTGGAGGCGTTGCACCACGAGATTGTGTGATATGTATGTACCCCAGGCTCCCCCACAAAGGTATACACAGCAGGTAGTAGCGTCTGTATTCACAGGGAATACCCGTTACATACATTTCTTCACAATTACACAATGCACTCTTAATTTAAACATAATATAAATATAAAACTCATCTAGCACTGATCCAATTAAATATGACTCCTGGATAGTGTCCATATCATGATTAAAAAAAACGTTGTTATTTTTTTTTCCAATAACTAAATCAACAACTCAAAGCACTTCCTTATTAGTTTCTCGGAGACAATGTCAATCATATTATTATGATGCAATATCGCTAAGAGGAAATGCATGCTTCCCACAAAACAATTCTGTTCTCTGGTGCCAATTCTTATTATGTGCTTAATGAAATAGTCTGGTTATTCAGGGTAACAATGACAGTACTATACAAATGACAGAGGGTCATCCCTACGCACCATCCCGACTCTTCCGTTCTGCTCAAGGATGTCTTCTTTCTACTTATTTTAAAGCCCTCTCCCGCATTAAACCTTTCTCACTGACTGCCCCACACCTCTGGAATGCACTTCCCCTCAATATCCAACTAGCACCTTCTCTATCCACCTTTAAGAATTACCTGCTTAGTGAAGTATGTGTAGCTCTGTGGCTGACACTTTACACCTCATACATAAACCTTGACCCCTTGCAGACGCACTTACCAGAATGCCCTCCTACTGTCTCTGTATGTTCTTCCTACCTACCAATTAGATTGTAAGCTCTTTGGAGCCAGGACTCCTTTTCCTTAATGTTAGTTTTATGTCTGAAACACTTCTTCCCATTATGTGTTTTGTTTTATTTGTTATTTATATGATTAAGTCACATGTATTACTGCTGTGAAGCGCTATGTACATTAATGGCGCTATATAAATAAAGACATACATATGCAACACCCCTCCCCCCCACACCTTAGGGAGATCTGTAGTTACATGATGTTATTGTGGTGCTGTGTAGCTCAACTGTAGACTGTCAGGAGGTCTGAGTCTCCACAGTTGGTGTAAGGACTAGGCAACAGGACAGGCTTCAGTTCTTTGGTGCAGTGCCTTCATCCTGCAGGGCTCTGCCAGAGGCAGGGTTGCATCCCTACAGGCACCTTGTAGTAACTCAAACTCCACGCAAGGAAACAGTTCAACCATTTATTGATGGACCAGCTCACATCCTTCTTGCCATCTTCTCCCATGCAAGAGAAGTACTTATCACACAGCATTATTCATAGGACATTTCCCTTGCAGCTTGCATTTTCCCCTTGACTAAGCCCCAAGAAGCTTGAGGTCCCTGGGCTAGTCTCAACCCCCTTACCCCCTGGGGTAAGCTAGAAACATTACCCACTACCTAAGGAGCAGGCTAAACTGGAACACACTGACTTTGATAGGGAGCCATCTTTTATACCAGGGGAGGGCCCCACTCCTAAGCTCTGGTAACTGGGCAGCACTCCTCCCGTGCCCCACACCCCCCTCCGGCACATGCTCCAATGGTTTCCAGACTGCACCTGCAAACTGATACAAATTAACTCCTTGCTGAGGGATCTCACATGCTGGCCCATGTGAGAGGGATTTAACCCTAAAACTGCCTGCTCCTTATCAGGACTTAAAGTGCTAGGGCCAGGAAACACATAGCCAGGAGCACTGGGCTACACACACATACATCCCTGAAGATTAGAGGAAAAGAGACATCACCAGCAGCAGAGAAAAAGGTCCTTCACAGTCAGGTTTGTCAACCATGTGGAATTTACTACCCCTGGATACTGTGACGACAAATACATTAAATATCTTTAAGAAATTAGATCAAATGCTATAAAAACTGTTTGAAAAAGCAAAAATCAGTCAAAAGAATTAAAATGGTGTGACGGACAGGGGCCCAGGGACCAGTATAATAAAAGTTAAGCCTTGTCCCTGGCCTCTGTCCATCACTGGGGCTCATCTGGCCACCTGACTCATGGGCTACTTGGTTTTAATGTACAATATTGCCCCATGCATACCCTGTACCATGATTATGTTATTCTTGTTGTGTAAATGTAATAAAGTATAAAAATGGGATTTGTGCAACAATAAAGCAGAGCCAGAGTGTGTGGACAAGCAAGAGTGAGAAACCCTTTTTGCAGTCCGCATGTCCAGAGAAAATGGCTGCTGCTGGGTCTCGATGGGGAGGAAAGGAGTAGGGGAAAAAAGAGATAGTGTCTAGGGGTGGAGATCGGGCCAGGGCCATCCACCAGTAAGCTGGAGCAAATAGTTGCCTCCCCAGCCAGAGTGGCGTGAGCCCAGCGGGAGATATCCTGTCAGCCGGGGGAAGCCATTGCCGAGCCGTAGGCACTGCTCCCATTGGCCAGTTCGTATTTCCCTCTAAACCCCTTTCACTCTCCCAGCCCTGCCTCCAGCCCTGATTGGCCAATTCATCCGAGCCCTCGCTTCTTGGTTTGTCCGTGAGCAGCATCCACACGGAGTTTGGTCGCCAGCCCCGCTACCATTATTTCCTATGGCAGCGGGGAATCTATGTACGGGGAAGCTGATCAACATGTCGGAGAGTCTTGTAAAGCAGGAAATTTGAACTTGCTTTGCAATAAAAGACTGTAGTTTTGCCAGCAAAGTGGAGAGCAGGACTTTCAGCAGTAGATTTCAAAGCTGCAAATAGCATGAGCGAGGTCCGGACAGTCTTTATCCCCACAGGAGTGGAAGTCGAACCCGGTAAGCTTTGGAAGTGGCGCCTGGAACCTAGGTAGCTAGAATTCCTCCTGTATTCCCCGTTTTGGTAAGTGTAAGCTCTGTTTGTGCATACCCTTTTATTTTACCTGCTTTGACCTGTCTGGTGCTTGATCCAGGTGATTAGTTCTGGTGTCCTGTGACAAACGGTTTAAGATTTCTCAAATAAATTAACTTTTAGAAAAAATAAGAGACTTTACTTGAAACATGAGGTAGACATAAAACGAGTATGGAGGAGGTCTGGTCAGGTCTATGGTGGATACTGTTGAAGCGTGCAGGGCTGTCTCTCTCCACACTGCCCATGTCCGCTTGATAGTTTTGCACGGATTTTCATTTTGCCATACTCAATAAGCCCTTATCACATGTCCAAACCGTGCAATAATGGCATTTTTTGATTATTCACCTGTATGCACCTCTATTATTTACTGCTGCCCGTCACACCAGAAGATTGGACCAGATCAATACCGCTACATAGTACAGTTGCTGGATTTTATAGCTGCAGTACATCACCAGGAGCGCCCCTACTTTTTGCCTCTTATAGCCCCAAAAGAGCCAAAGTTAATTGCATATCTACAAAACACCAACAAGAAAGCGTTGTTTTTGGAATATAAAATGTGTTTTATTTATAATAAAAGTATCTTAGATTGCTGACGTGTTTTGAGCATCATAGCTCTCTTTCCTTTTTCAAGGCTCACAATAAATAATTTCAAAAGAATTGCAGCACAGTACTGGCACTAAACTGTGTTTCATGTTTCACTAAAATCACATACTTTATTGCCACACTATCTAGTAGTTTCCTATTTACTATGTAAGTAAAGAAACGTAAAAAAATCTTTTGTTACGATTTTCTAAAACCTGCTTTATAGAAGCCCTTAATACAATAATTCCTGTGGCATTCTTTTCTCTGTTAGGTATTTACATCCCAAAAGGCAAAGAGAGACTCTAACTTTCCTTTCTTTAGTTGCACTGTTGTAAAACGGCATTGTAAAGCCCTGCCATGAATATAGCACCTGAAGAAAACTGCTAAAAGTGATATACTATTTGCTTTCCTCTCTGCTTCTATTATCCCCTTACCAGGTCACCAGGTTAAGGGTGGAAGGATATCAGAACAGTCAATTAGAACTTCAGAGAGCTATTTATGAGCACTTCCCTATCCCTTATCAAAAGCAATCTGTATGGTAAGTTATGTGTTAATTGCTATTTTGCAGGCAAAAATGCGAGCCTAAATGTAATAAATCTATTAAACAGATTTTGAAGCGGCAGTCTGTCCTAAGATCAAAGTGTGCTGCTGAGGCCAAAGACTGTCTTTAACAAGTTGAGGTTGTTTTGAATGGATTTGCAACTTCCTTATCGCCTGTCCAAACTGCGCAACACAGAATTTTAAAAAAGCGATTTGATTCCGAAATATGTCAATTTACTTAATTTATCTGCTATTCAACACGTTCCGTTATGTCCAAAATGCTAAATTGGTAGGAAATAATGGCAACATTTTTTTCACCATCTCAAATTTGACGAGATTGTCGTAATAGAAGCAAGAATGTCTGATTAGATGAAGCAGTAGCTGATTAAGCTCTGTTGGGCAGGAACTTCCATATTAACATTGTTAAAGCTGCTGTTTTAGCACTTGTCAAACTTTTATATTATCTCCCTGTGGGAGATTGGGTAGGGTCTGGGGCCATCCAGGTGACCCATTGGGTGATGAAAGAAGAGCCGAGCAGAGGAAGGGGACCAGATTCCTGGGGGTCTGTTGGCTAGCTGGGTCCCCCTCCTCATCCACGTCGAAACTCTAGTCCTGAGCCCCGGCAAATCTGTCGGCAGCCCTGACAACGGGCAGCTCTCCCATTGATAATAGTATAGTAATGGAAAAAATAAATCTAATGACAAGACGACTCACTCAGAAATAAATAGAAACACTTAGGCCTCGTGCGTCTCTCTCTCCCAACAGCCCTGACAAAAGCTGACAGTTAAATGGCTGCTATATTTAGTGTGGCTCTGATCTTGCAATCCAATGGTAATTCCATCTCAAATAAAAATGAAGTCAAAACTGCGCGGTTTGTCTGTTTAATCGCACCGATTGGGAGATTTTAATAGATGCGATTTGTTAGATGCGAAAAGTCTCATCGAATACAGCGACTTGAGCATCGCAGTTTATAGAACAGGCGTCTAAATGTGGTTATTTCCTCCCAAAATTAGTAATGATGAGCTGAGATTTAGGAGGCATTTTAACTCTTTGCTGCTTGAGAGTGCCGCGGCCCCTCTGCGAAAGCGCCGTCATATAAACGCGGCATCCCTTGACACGGAAACAGAAAAGGACAAGGTTCTCCTCTTTTATTTCCTTGCAGTGCAGATCGCGTCAGCACAGTTTGCAATCTCCCCTGGAAAACGAGCATTCTGCATGCTTGGAATAGGGCCCCCGGAGAGCCAGACCCCATAACGTAGTGGCTACGTCTTGGGACACCCAGAGGATTAATTTTCTTCGACTTTTTCCGTGACATTACTGTGTGTTCGATAAGAGCATGCACGGGCAAATCCCACTCTCCCACTTCCTTTACTTTAACAGCTCTCTGATAAAAGCAAGGGGGAGTGGGGGAGTGGAATAAAGGTAGGAGGATCTCTTGATTGAGAAATACAGCCCGTTAGGAGGCTCCTGAAGTAAATCAAGTTCAAATTTACTTTAAAAGAAACAAGTACAGCCAAATGTTTGCTTTAAGCATGGTCACACGTGCCTGATAAAGACTGTGCGATTGTTAGATTTATTTTTTTTAAAAATTGTCATTTACCAGGAATGGCACCTTCAAGTCGTGACCCTGCCATGGCAGAAAACAAACTGCATTTCTATTTCTAACATCTCTAATAGGTTATGCTGAGTGGGTCTTGTTGTGAAGCAGTGGTACTTCAATTTGATTAAGTTCTAAAGGCTGCCTAAAGCCCCGGAAAGTCTTGTTGTGTTCTTAAAATCGCACACGCATTTCCTCTCTCTGTGCAGCAGGAAGGGCTGTTGTTAACCCATTCATTGCCAGTGGGACTTATTTTGTCTCTTCCAGCTCCCGGGGTGTCCAAAGCAGCAAAAATAACTCAGATGAATAAAAGTGCCCTACGTTAACTGCATAAACACATCAAAAATATATTAACTAAGAATTAGATTCGATGGAGAGATGTTCCTCTGTGTCCCCTTTGAAGCTCCAGTACCTCCACCATGGTTTGGGAACAGGAATGCACATTAGCACAGAGTTGTGAGAAAATGTAGAATTTGCCTACATTTTGCAAAGAACAAGTTCTCCAAGATTCTTATACAGTATGCTTTAGGCACAATATATACCATATTATAATTATACACTTTAGATCATGGTGTTTTGTTGTTGATGTAACTGTTTAAAAAAAAATATAGGTGTATATATATATATGCAACCGATTGCCTTCCCAGCAGGGAAAGCAAAGAAACTGCACTCAGTAGTATGTAGCAAAAAGATTGTATTCAAACAACATGATAGCACATGTGTAAACCAACATTTCGATCCACTAAGGACCTTCTTCAGGGAGGTGCTAAAGGACACTGGAACCAGGAAGACATATATACCCCCACCCACCAAGTGAGGACAATTAGAAATCCATTAATCAGTTCATCAGGGAGCTCCACATCACCTTTGCACAGCACTGACAGGCGGCGGCCATCTTTTCCAAGTAGTCAGCATGTGGAGTAGGATGTAACAAGGAGGCTGGGCAATAAGAGGAGGGAAGCAAGCAGTAGGGATAAACAAACTGTATGAATAGCAGTCCATTTAGGTACTAGTGCATCAGTGTCAGGGTGCCTCTGTCTCCAAATGATGAGCGACAATCAATGCTCAATGCTCCTCACACAGCGTGACCGCGTCACTGCGTCACAACGTTCCAACGCGTTTCGCCACTCGTGGTGACTTTGTTAAGGATAAGATAGCAGTACCTGTGCTGGCTTAATATAACGATATAATTGCCTCTGATACCAGGAACAGCTGTACATAATCTTAATCGTGGGCTACATATGAATGGCATTATAACATTAGATACCACATGAAGCCTGGATGAACATGATGAATAAAAAGTGTATACACCAATCCCCTTGCACTGTTCCAATAAACCATTGTAAAGCTCAAAAAATAAAAAAATCACCAATAAAAAATATATGCATAATTTAAAAGGTTAAAAGAGCCTAATAAAGAGCAGGTTTCGTGGAAAAAAAATATATATAAAAAGAATATAATATGAAAGGCAGGGGGTATGGTGAAGGCAGGATGGAAACAATAACTTATTTCAATGCTTAAATCATAGATGATGACAACTACTATATATATATAGGGAATATCCAAGAGTAAACTCTGAGCAAACTGATGCTACAAATCGTGCACATGTAGTATCCACAATAGATCCTTAAATGCACTCCCGATCAGTGTCCCAATAAAACATTTGTGGTGAATGTATAAGTGAGTGACACTGTGTATATATTTAACTGACCCACGGGAAGGGGCTAGAGTGTGGTAGGGAGAGCCCAAATACGCGGTCCAGCCGTATCCCCTGCAAGGGAACACTACGCGGCTAATCCCCGCGGCCCTCCGCCACTGCCCTCACACACCAGGCGTCTATACACAGCTGCAGATCCCCATCACAAGAGGAGTACTCACGGTCTTGACTAGCCAGTCTCAAGCTCCAGAATGATGATGCGGTGTTGCTGATCAGGTGTGCAAAGCAGCGTGCTCCAGCCAATGGTAATAGTAGAGCTATATATATATATATATACCGTATTTCCTCGATTGTAAGACGCACTTTTTTCCCCTTTTCACGTGGCTGAAATAGGACTGCATCTTACAATCGATGTACTGAAAAAAACAAACAAAAAAACAGCTAGGGGGCGTTGCAGAAGAAGCCGGCTGGGTTTTCTTTGTGCATGAAATATGTCTGCGATCACGGCCCCCCTTCTCCCCCTCATGCAGAGAGATCAGCTGGAGATGCCGGACGGGTTTCTGGCCTCCCCCCTCCCCTCACCACCGTGCAGAGAGATCATGCCCCCCCCTCCCCTCCGTGCAGAGAGATCACACCCCCCCCCTCCATGAAGTGCAGAGAGTTCAGTGCAGCCGGACACAGCAGCCCCCCTCCTCTCCCTGTCAAATCTCTGTGTGAGCTGCACGTTCAGAAGGAGCTGTGTGTGTTTGTCTGTGTATCTCTCTGTGTGTGTGTATCTGTGTCTGTGTGTGTGTGTATTTGTGTGTGTGTATCTCTGTGTGTATCAGTGTGTGTGTGTGTGTCTGTCTCTCTGTGTGTGTGTGTGTCGGTCTGTCTCTGTGTGTGTGTGTGTGTCGGTCTGTCTCTGTGTGTGTGTGTCTGTCTGTCTCTGTGTCTGTGTCTGTGTGTGTGACCTTCCATTCTCTCCCTCTCCCCTTCCTTCCTATCTCCCCCCTCCTCTCTCCTCCCCCTCCTCCCCGCTGCTCCTCTCTCCCCCCATTCCCCTCTCCCTTCCCCCTCTCTCCCACCCTTCCCCCTCTCTCCCGCCCTTCCCCCTCTATCCCCCCTTCCCCCTCTCTCCCCCCTTCCCCCTCTCTCCCCCCTTCCCCCTCTCTCCTCTCCCTCCCTTCCCCCTCCCTTCCCTCTCCCCCTCCCTTCCCCCCTTCCCCCTCTCCCTCCCTTCCCTCTCTCCCCCTCCCTTCCCCGTCTCCCCCTCCCTTCCCCCCTTCCCCCTCTCTCACTCTCTTCCCCCTCTATCCCCCTCCCCCATCTATCTCCCCTCCCCTCTCTCCCACCCACACCAATCTCTCCCCCCCTCCCCTCTCTCTCCCCCCAACCCCCTCTCTCTCCCCCTCTTTCCTCTCTCTCTCCCCTGTCTCTCTCCCCCCTTTCTCTCTCTCCCCTGTCTCTCTATCTCTCCCCCTCTCCCCCCCTCTCTCTCCCTCCCTCTCTCTCCCCCTCTCTCTCTCACCCCCCAGAAAAAAATTCTGCACATTTAATATAGTGTATTTTTCCCCCCAAATGTTTTTATTAAATCAAGGATGCGTCTTAGAATTGATGGCGTCTTAGAATCGAGGAAATAGGTTATATATAATCATTCGGTGTGCATCAAAAAATCCCACACCAGTGTAGATGATGCACTGGTGTGAGTAGATGAACACTCAGCATGCGAAACAAGTATATACGCAGAGGTTTCCACCTTGTACTGAGGCTTGACACGCGGAAAGTTACTTTGTTCTTTCTTGCTATTGTGGTCAGGCTTGACCAATTTAGAAGCCCTTGCCACTTCCGTATAGACTGTTCCTATGCTTAATTGTTTTTCATCTTTATATTATTCACCAATCATTCACTAAATTGACACCTTTAACCTTCTTTTACATTTATTTTGCACGTATTATTACACATTATTCACTTACTAGCGCTACTATTTGTTTTTATGTGTGATATATATATATATATGAAAAACGACATAATACCGCGCTGCTCCCTACAGTACAGATAAGTATGATACTGGCTTTAGCCAGATTTTAGTTGCACTACCCACATAAGCTCATGCTTTATTTAACCCCTTCAGTGCTTTTACAATTTTTTCACCAGTCCATGGGACAACTATTACATATATATGTTGTAGGTACCTGCATTAAATGGGTTGCCTTGACGTGGCATGCAGGCTTACAAATGCTTTGGCCAAAGTTTTTAACAAAATACACTTTTTCATGAGATTATTATTTTATCCTATCTTAATTGGTAGGAGCACAGGAATCGTTCTTTTTGTATATATATTATAGTGTCATTGTTTACATTTTGTCACCACACAATTAATACAACAGGCCAGCGGATGTCCCCGTGTGTCACGGTAGCTTATGACAAGATATAATGAACACCAAATATCTGGGTTGAACTGAACGAGGCTTAGATATAATAAAATATATTTATTCTTTAAAAAGGTGAACACAGCAATATAGTACAATTAACAGACAAGAAGGTAACACTTACTTAGGGTTGGGGGATGGAGAAGTATCAGCTAGCAAATTCTCCAGCAATCCAGTGACATTCAAGATGGTATCAGAAGAAGAACTAAAAACTGTAGGGTTGACACAATTTATATACCTGTGTAACCCTATTCTTAACATTGAATACAGACTATTGGTGAACAATTATCTGTATCCAATCCCTAACGTGGAGACACAGATTAACCCATGCCCCCCAGATAATTAGCCCATGTGTACTGGGACTCTATGGGTAGCCCCATAATTAAATCAGGGGCGACGACCAGTTTACCAAATGAAGTATCTGCATTGTTTGTAGGTGTAGACATAACAATTACAAACCACTCCAGTTTGATGATTCTCCACCCTCAGGTAACAATTAGAGTGGCAGAGTCTGTTGATTAGTACTGGTCTGTTGATTAGTACTAAGTGTAAACAATCCAGGCAGTTAACTTTTGATCACAGTGCTTAGGCTCATTCAGCCGGCTGTCCTTCATGACCTATTAGCATAGCAGATGGTCTGCATTTTCAGAGCGTCCAAAATACCATACATATATACTTTAATATCTACACATATTAATAAGTTCCATTCTGGTGGGCTCAGTGGGTCGAAATTTACCAGTTCTTAATGCCTACAGTGACTCCACACATTGGCCAAATATCAACTTTCTGCGACCTCCAGAACTGGAGATACAGAAATGCACTTTAAAACATTAAAATACAGGATTATAATGAAACATGGGAACAGGGGAACATACATTTTTCATGACATGACAAGGTGTAAACAACATTCCTGGACCGCAGTCCAGTTAACCCCTTGCCTCCCTGGTGAGGTCAGGGGGTGGCCATATGGGGTGCAACCCCTTTAATACCGGGCCAACACCCCTCTCCCTCTACACCGTGTGATCTCCGCGGGAGTCTGGGGCCCTCGGGGTGATCCCCACGGGAGTCCAGGGCCCTCGGGTGATCCCTGTGGGAGTCCGGGGCCCTCCGGTGATCCCCGCATGAGTCTGGGGCCATCGGGTGATCCTCGCGAGAGTCAGGGGCCCTCGGGTGATCCCTGCTGACCTGCGGTACCAATCGTGTGGCCAAAAAAACATAACAGGCAATACTTTTAAATAAATACACCTCCCTACACCCCCCCACTCCCTAACACATACAGTACATTAATGGTCAACTGTAACAGTCGTTCTTGCTACAAACCAGGGCTGGACCGCAGGGCTGAGGTGGGGATGTGAGAACACCGACCTTAGACCACGAAGCCGGGTCCGGGTTGCGTAGTCCGAAGTCGTGAGTAGCCAAGGTCAGGATAGGAGAAAGCAGCATAGTGCAGGGTCAAGGTAGGCAGCACAGGAGCAGGGTCGAGGTACAAGCAAAATTCAGCAACGGGAAAACTTCAGCGAAGACGCTTCAGCGTAGGAGCTGCAGCGTGACAAGGAAAAGACAGGTGTCACAGGAACATGAAGCTTCAGTACAGGGACTTCAGCACAGGAACAATCTCCACTTGGAGGAAGCAGGAACCAGAAGCCACAGTGCTGGGAATCCAGCGCTTCAGCATGGGAAGGCAGGAAAAGTTCAGTGAAGCCGCTTCAGTATAGCAGGGTTCCTGGAAGGAGGGAACAGGAACAGAGAAAGGCGAAGGCCACAGGAACCAGGGGTGCAGACACGCTACAGGAAACACTGGGGAAACCAGTGTAGCAGCTTCAGCGTGGTGAAGACGAAGTCTGCCAGGAACAAGGAAAGCAGCGCTGGGGCTACTGTACTATGCAAGAAGGCCTTGGGAAGCAGGTGACTAGGAGCAGGTGACAAGGCACAAGGAGGATTAGCATGCCAAACAGAGAGTTTGTGACAAGCTCAGTTACTTGCAACTGGGATTGCAAAGTCTATGTCCAGAAACTTCCTGGAAGAAAGGCAGCTGCTAAATAGCACCAGTAGCCAATCAGACCAGAGCTGCATAGGAGGGAGCAGGAGGCAGGTGATACCTGTGTAACGGGTTTTCTACCCCACCCAATCTCATATATAGTGTGGGTGAGTAGAACATGTAGTGTTACCGGTGTGGTGCGTATACCTGCAGGCTCACAGGAGGTCTGAGCCTCCGCTAATGAGAGCCTGGGGTGGCTCCTCTGGAACGTTTCTTGTTTCAGCGCCTCCACCTATGTAGGATTCTATGGAAATGTAGAATGACCCTAACATAGGAACCCACTCAGAAACCACATACACCAGTATTATGGATAACAGGTTTACTGAATGAACAAACACTTTACTAACACACATATAAGACATTACACAACATCATAACCTTATGCTATAACCGTATCACCTTCTGCCCAATGTCTGGTGTTCCCACCCAGTGTCCGGTAATCCCCCACCCAATGTCCCGTACTCCTAAGGAGGTCGTGGGTGACTGCGCAGTCACTAAGAACTACTAGGCCTGTTGGTGCACATAGGATTCAAAGTTACCTGCCGAGCACTCCGGTGCTCGGGCCTGCAACAATCTTCTCAAAGGGTTAGACGTGCAATGCATCCGTCTGATCCTATCCAGGTGATATTCTCCAGAACCCCAACGTGGGTCCAACCGCTTCACGGGAACAGCAACCGAATCACGGCAACACCAACCGCATCGCGGGAACAGCAACCGCCGCTATCCCTATCTATCCCTAAAGTGACAGGAACCCTAACCTAGGGCCTGTCCCTGATGAACCGCAACCTGGGGTGGCTTGGGGAACTCTCCTAGGGCCTGCGGAGTTATAACCTGCCCCACTCCCCTAGCTACCCAAGTCCCTAATCCTCCCTATAACTAGCTACTCCTAACACCTAGCTACTACTAGCCTGCAGCAGACACACAGCTCTCACCGTCCACCTGGTGACATTCACACACGCTGCACACACTGCGCCCAGCACATGCAACTACACACACACAGCTGGCAATCATACACAGCCACCTGGATACCCGCAGCAATAATCCACTGCACACACTCTGTGCCTATTTGCCAGTGCGCACAGCACTACCCGCTGTGGCACTGCCAAACCTGCACCTTACACACACTAAGGGTGACCTCCCTATCTAGGGCCGTCCCTTTTCAGTTACCCACTAACCTGGTGGGGAGTTGGGGCCTACCTGGAGGGTGTGGGTACCTATCTGGATGCAGGAGCTGCACTCACTCCCTGCATCCTTCCTTCCCCTTCAGCTCCGCTGCTCCAACTAACGTGACCAAAGCCCGGGAAATGTATCTATTCTCCCGGGCTGAGAATCCTCCAGCCCTATTGGCCGCTATGAGGCACCTGGTGCCTGTGTCCCTATGCCTCCTGGGAATTGTAGTTCCCAGGAGGCTGCTATACCATTGGGGCCGCGTGCGCGCTTCTCCCGCGCACGCGCGAACGCCTAATGGCCGCCTCAAGCTCTCCCTATGCTTCCCTACTCTCGCGCGACCTCCTAAGAGCTGCCTTAGCTCCCTACCCCTATCTGCGCATGCGCGACCTATCTGGGGCTCTCCTGAGTCTGGGCCATCCCTGCGCATGCGCAAGCTAATGCGCAATGGCGGCGCCCTCGCCGCCCGGCTCCGGGAGCGCCGGGAGCCCTGTGACGCGTGTGCGGCCTTGGCAACCGGCCGCACGCGTCCCCGGCCACCCCCGAGCCGGGACCTGACCGCCCTCACCCGCGCGATTGGCTCGCGGGGCCGCCTTGGGACTCGGCGGTACCCACGGTCATCCACCAGGGGAGGGGGGTGCTGACAGCCAGAGGAGACATGGCTACACCTGATTGCAGGTTTAGGGAGGGCTTGTCTGGGACCTGAATAGCTCTGTAAGGATGAGTTCCAGCCAAACCCAGGAGCGGAATCCTTACATCAACATTACTATTATCCAGATATGGATAATAGTGCATGTGTCCATTACAAATAAAACATTAAGCTTCAGAAATAAAAAAAACTTGCCCCTGCCACTTACCCGTGCCAGGCTGTCACGATGAAGGCCGTCCTCATCCTCATCACCGTCCGTGTCCTCCATTGCCATAAACAATACAGTACAATAACAAATACAATCTAATGCCCCCTAACCCCTTAATCACATTAGCGGTTAGTAACCGCTATAGTAATTAAGGGTTAACCCACCCTCCCCTACTACCCACCCAGGAGGCCTAACCACCCTCCCCCACCCTACACCCATTCATTGGTACAGTGGGTACATCATGCTCATATAATATGGGCATGATTTAACACTATAGCAAGAAATGGTGAAGGAATAAAAAAAACAGGCCCAAATAAAACAACATTACATTGCAAAATGAACACATTACTATTGCCAATCAAACAATTGAATGGCACAGTGGGTACATCATGCCCATATAATATGGGCATGATTTAACACTATGCCAGTCAATGGTCAACCTAAAAAAACAATCACAAACAAGATCCAATGCATTCAAAACAATCTCAAACTAAAAACAAATAAAGAAGTAAACCGAACAAAATGACCACCAATCAATTGATCAAATCCAAAAAAAAGACCAGATTAAACAATTAAAACACCACGAGGAGAGTTCCTGCTTCCAGATTCCTTGATTGATCATCACCATTATACAGCCAGTGGGAGTTTTGCGCTTGAAGTGTTTTCTGTGTCGTCTTGTGGGGACACAGGACAGGTTTCTGGGGTACATACCCCACATGGTTTTCTAGCAGTGCAGCGCCTCCATCTGCCGCAGGCTCCAGATGTATGGATGCAATCTCCTATGGTAGAAATACTCCCTCTCCTTTCCAAGTAAGATCACACACCAGACAGGAAGTGTATGAAACAGGAACGTTTTTTTGGGGTCCGCTCTCACAACACAGCAGTGGCCTGCCCAATTACAGTCTCTGAGTCGGCTACCCAGCTGTAGAATGGACCCTGGACAACCACCACGGTCAAGAGCCCACGCAGGTGTCCTGGATCTTCCCTACCCCTCTAGCAGAGGCAGAGGAAATGTCCAGACTCACTCTCCCCTAAGGGGAAGAGGAACAAAAAAGTCCCAATGCTCAGGCACTCTGCTGTGTGACCTGCCTCGCTCAAGTGGGGAGAGACACACCTTCTAAATGTGGACGGCAATCCCCTTAAGTACAGCCAGGAGGAGGGCACCAGGTCTGACCCATGATTTGGCAACCCAGGCCTGGTTCCACCTCCTCCCCTGACACTCAAGGGCACTGCAGGGAGTGGGGAAAAAATAAATAAATATATATATATATGTAGCCCCTTTTCTGACGCTCCCAAAGGGACTACGGGTAACTGCACGCACCTGTGGCTCCATGAGATCTCAGCCTCCGCTAGCTGGGAGCCTGGGGTAACCTTTATTAGCGCAGTGCCTCCACTTACCCAGGATCCCCGTGATGTGAGATTCCCCTGGGCAAGAAACATATACATACACATGTGTGATGCAACCAACTTTACTGTAATCGCAACAGTACCTTAGCACTTCATCATATTACTTCACACCCAGCATATATCCAAACACATAACCTATAACGCAATATAACCTTAACTCAGCTAAATGATAATGTCCTTATACGTGAGTGGCTCGGCCACGCTCTCAACGAGTATTATCCTGTACAGTAGTGGCTCAGCCACGCTCTTATCGAGTACATCCTTACACTAATAGGAAGGAGTGCTCCGTGTATTAGGCCTTTGGTCACTCACTAGTGTCCTCAAAGAGTTACGCCTAAGGCGGGATCAGCGCCTGTTGACCAGTGTTGGTGCACTTAACGTAAATACCTTCCGGTCACGGCGGTGATCGGTAAGGCTTCGAAAAGGATCAGCCGAATCCTTGCTTTTCTTTGATGTCCGCAGTGCAGCTGTCTGGTCCCAAGCAGCTCACCAGCAAACCTGCTCCGCACGCTTGTCCCTAACTGTCTACACAGTAAGGTGACTGATCGCTACCACTATGGGCGTCCCTGCAGCACAGCAACCTACTGTGGCTCAGGGGTTTCTCCTAAGGGCCTTGCGGGGTAAAGCTAGCCTATGCAGGCGGGTCACGGACCCCCTGCATGCATACACCCTCCTCCTTTACCTTCCAGATCCCCTCTGACTAGTGTGGTCTCTCCCCCACGCTTCCCTTTCCTGCCCCTGTCATCCTAGCCTTCTGATTGGTTCTTCACATCAGGTGACTGCCCAGGAGCTCATGGGAATTGTAGTTTCTCCACGGAGCCTCTCTGCCTAATCTGCACAGACACACAGCTCAGCTATTGCATCAGCCACTGCCTGTCTGACTCTGCTCTAACACACTGCAACACTGTTACACTGTTGCAGACACTCCACAAGCCTCTCACTGAACAGAGTCAAACACCAACTGAACACACACTGAACACACATATGAGGTTCCTACCATATCCTTACATTCTCCCCCTTGCAGAATCCAACGTCCTCACTTGGCTACACCTTCATAACTATACACAGAATGTTATATAATAAAAATGCAGTTCAATTATATAACTTAGCACATTCGCATTGACTTTATACGATATTGCACAATTCTGTGAGCATCACAATCACAGATTGGATTTTGCTCCGAGACTACTGCTGAGCCTCATAATGGGGTGCCCCAAATTGATCATAAGCCATCCTCTTTGGAGGTTGACTAGCTCTTTGGCTTCTGCGAATTTGCTCTTCAGCTACCTCCTCTGGAAAGTAGCAATTCCCATTTGGCAGTTCCAACTCTCCCTTGAGGGGCTTGATAAGCCTGCAAAGTCTCTTTGTGGCACAAAGCACGGGCTCTGCGGGTCTAGCGGCTGGCTCACTGGAGTCAGCGTCTCTGTCATTGGACCAAGGGGCTCTTTACCCGTAGATCCTTCGGGAGATGCATCCGCGGCCGGAAGGCCCCTTTGAGAGGTTCCCTCCATAGGATTCTCAAAGGTGGCATTTATTACAGTCTCTGGGCCAACCTCTGTATTTTCATCTTCTCCATCTATTGAAACAGTGGGCACTTCCAATTCTTTGTCCCCTACTTGAGGTATGGGGAGCAGATGATACTATGCCATACCTTTACCCGGCCTTCTGAATCCTTGATGTGGTACACCGGGAGGCCAGGCATCTGTGATTCTACCTCATACACCCCATTTCTCCACAGATCAGCCAATTTGTGCTTTCCAGGAATGCCTAAATTACGAAGAAGAACAGCATCCCCCGGGCGAATCTCTTTATGCCTCACCTTGTGGTCATAACGTCTTTTGTTGCTTGCATTTAATTGCGCCGCCGTCTTTTCCGCCAATTTATAGGCCTGCTGTAGACTGTCTTGTAGTCTTTGTACATATCGGAAATGCGTCCTGTTGGATACCCCATCGGTAGATATCCGCAGTCGCACATCCATGGGCAGTCTATCTTCCCTTCCAAACATCAAGAAGTATGGGGTATACCCGGTAGACTCATGGCGAGTACAGTTATATGCATGCACCAGTGTCTCTCACAAAATCCACGGGGAGCATGGGGAGGAAACAAAAATAAATTTAAGTGCAGCAAAAATAGCTAACGTGGAAAAAAGCCTTCAAATGACTTGGCTCTAATGAATTAACTACTTACAAGATGTAAGAGTCAAATAGGCAGGGTTGACTCAAACAGTCACAGGTAAGTGGATGATGCAGTTGTCATCAGAGTGGATCGGGTCCCCAGGATCACGTACCCCAATGTTGAGAGAAAAACTGGCATAGCACAGATCACTCGAGATAAAATAGCTTTATAACAATAAAATATTATACTCACATTCTAACAATAAAATACGGGCATATCACACTGCATTAGTGTAGGAAGATTTTAGCCAGCTGGCTCACCGTCCTGCAACGTTCCCCCACTCCTCTGCCTCAGCCCCCGGTCAGCTGTTACACTGCTCCGACTGGCGTCTGACGTCACTTCTGGGTTCGTCGCGCGGTGAGTGCTGGATCTTCCTGCAACTTCTCTGCTGTATGCTCCGGTCTGAATGAAAACTCCCACTCTACGCGTTTCAAAAGCAACTGCTTTCTTCCTCAGGAGTGTGGAGCCTTGTGACACATTGCATGCTTTTATATCTTGGTGATCTGATTAATCAACAGGTGTATACCATTCCTTAAAGTGCTACTGGTGTGGCTAGTACAGATACAATTGCTCATATACAAACATGGGGTTAAAATCTTGATAAACACATCTTTTGTAAGGGGATACTTGGTAAACGGGATAGGGAATGAATCTTGTTATGAGAATATAAATTTAAATATAAAATATAAGTGGTGGTACATACTATAAATTCAAACATATTTAACTCACTGATATTATCACTGGGTATATATACACGATCTGCAATATGCATGATCTACAATGGCAGACAATTTATACAAATTAATTATAAAATTATGACAAACTTGCAAATGCATTTTAACAAATTAATTATAAAATCCTAAAAACCTACAATTGGATGATGGTGAAATATAAATGATCATGGAGGTAATATAACACTTACTACCATACAAAGACACTTACTACCATACAAAGAAACCTAAAGTGCACAGATAATAATGGCTATTGGATAGATACTGAGGAAATTGGATGAAAAAACTCCTAAAATGGGGGAGACAAAATCCACATTAGAAACAGATACAATTATTTCAAAAATGGAAGAATATCTAACTCCATATTTAATCCCCTTGGGGTGAGACTTCCTAAACGATGGATCCAAAAGGATTCTCTCCTCAAAAGTTCATTCTCTCTATCTCCCCCTCTCCAGTGTTGTTTTACTTGTTCTATAACTGTGTAAGTCAAACCTGTGGCATCTCCTTGATGTACTGTGGCGAAATGATCAGAAACACTATGTGTTTTTATTTGTCGTTTAATGCTGCTAAGGTGTTCAGCCCACGTATTGCAATTTACATGGGCATTCTAATACATATACGACGTGATCTGATCTACAGGTAAGACTTGTTTTTATGTTAAAGCGTTCATTAGTGACATTGGAGCAGAAGTTTGCGGTGTTCGTAGATTTAAACTGGCACGCCCTGCAGGTTTTGCACCCATAGAACCCCGTGTTTTGGCTCAACCAATTATTCTTACTTGGGTTTCTCTCTCTTAATGCACTGGGCGCCAACTTGGTCTTCAAATTGTCAGCTTTTCTAAACAATACATTGGGTCTCTCTGGAATCACACTTCCCAAAATAGAATCATTTTTCAGAATATCCCAGTGTTTATTTAGAATCTTTTGAATGTTTTTAGATTCCTTATTATAACCCGTGATGAATGCAAACTCTAAATGTTCTTTTTTCTTTTTGCTTTTAGGTCTCAAAAGCTCGCTCCTAATTCGGCTGTCAGCTTCTACAATTGCTCTATCCAATAACTTCCCATCGTACTCTTTATCCAATATATTTTAAGAACCAGTGGACATTTGCCACGTTGGATGGACAATGTGCCACTGGGACAGTTCAACAGACTTAAAAGAAATTGCACAGACCAAGAACAATTTGTAAAACAGGCTGATTTTATTAAACAAAGATTTTTGGATAAAGAGTACGATGGGAAGTTATTGGATAGAGCAATTGTAGAAGCTGACAGCCGAATTAGGAGCGAGCTTTTGAGACCTAAAAGCAAAAAGAAAAAAGAACATTTAGAGTTTGCATTCATTTAGAGTCGGCTACTCTTAGCTCCGAGAATGCGACCTGATCGCCGACTACTGCGGCTATGGAGCATAGAGCACGTATACCAGGCCCCGGAATTTCTTCCCACACCTCCTCATCCAGGACAGGCTGGAGCCCCGGTCTTCGTGACAAAGCATCGGCCCCTACGTTGGTGGGCCCTGGTTTATACTTGAGGTTAAAACGGTAGTTGGCCAGCGCCGCCAACCACCGATGACCTGTCGCATCTAATTTAGCGGACGTGTTAATGTACGTCATTGGATTATTGTCTGTCCGGACTTCAAACTGTACCCCATACAAGTAATTGTGTAACTTGTCCACTACTGCCCATTTGAGGGCTAGGAACTCCAGCTTGTAGACAGGATAGTTCTGTTCATTTGGGGTCAAGCTTCGACTCGCATACGCCACGGGGCAGAGACCTGTGTCATGTTTCTGGTGCAACACTGCTCCCAGTCCACTAAAACTGGCATCCACATGTAGCACGTATTCGCGGTCAGGATCGGCATAGGCCAGCACTGGGGCCTGCGTTAGACTGGCTTTCAGTTTCAAGAACGCTTGCTCACAAGCAGGGGTCCATTTCTCGCCAAAGGGCGTTTGCGCTGTGATGTTTTTCCTGCCCGTAGACTCAGGATATATCTTTAAAAGATTATTTAGGAGCTTAGCTTTGCTTGAGTAGCCCTCCACGAAGCGCCGTTAGTAGCCATAGAACCCAAGGAAGGATCGGAGTTCTTGGACGTTACTGGGCCTGGGCCAATTCACTACGGCCTCTATCTTCCCTGGGTCGGTGGATATCCCTTCAGCTGATACAATGTAGCCCACGTAAGTCACGGACATACGGCAAAATTTACATTTATCCAGGGACAGTTTGAGTCCCTCCTTCTGAAGTCGATCCAACACTTTCATTAGCCGCTCCTCGTGCTCCTCCAACGTTTTTCCGAACACTATAATGTCATCCAAGTACACTAAGCATTCTTGCGGGTTCATGTCTCCCAGGGTCTGTTCCATTAACCTCTGAAAGGTGGCAGGGGCCCCGCAGATCCCTTGTGGCATGCGGGTGAACTGGTAGAACCCTAGCGGACAGATGAAGGCTGTTCTCTCCTGGTCTTCCAGATCCATGGGCACTTGATAGTATCCCGACCTCAAATCTAGTACACTGAACCATTTACTTCCCGTCAAGGCGTTCAGAAGGGCCTCAATGCGTGGGAGGGTATACTGATCAGGTACCGTACGATTGTTCAGTGTCCTGTATTCTACGCATAGACGTACTGTCCCATTCTTCTTGCGGAACACCACGATGGGAGAGGTGTACGGACTGCGGGATCCTTGAACGATACCAGCTTTCTCCATTTCGGCTATTAATCTCCGCACCTCTTCCACGTCTCGGGGAGCTATGCGGCGGGAACGCTCCCGGAACGGGGCGGTGTCGCTCATCCGAATGGTGTGGCGGGCGCTGCGACTGCACGCCACATCCATATCCCTCGTGGAGAACACCTCTCGTCGTTCTCCTAGCTTGGTCTGCAGTCTTTTTCTCCAGTCCTCCGTTAGTGGCGAATCTCCGAAGTCAAATGCCAACAGGGGAGTTACTGCATGGTGGTGGCTGCCGGCCGTTCCTCTACGGCCTTCTTTTCAGGTATCACGGGATAGATTCTACCCAGAGGCTGCCGACGATCAATGCACATGGGGTACGGGGAGATGTTCGGAACATATACCCAGGTTCTATTCGGAATTTTCCCCAGCCATTTCTTCACTGAAGCTAATATTTCGTAGCCAAGCCGCTGATCATCCCGTGTCGTGCTCTCCAATGAGAATAGCTGATCCTCCGGACGTCTATCCGGGTAGTGGCAGGCCGCGATCATCATTCTCCCTTCCCCGGGAGGGATCTGGGTCACGCCCCACTCTTGACTGTACTGCATTCCATGCTCCTCTTCAGTCGTGATTTTACCGCAAGCCTCTTGTAGTGCCGGACACGTAGCGAGAGCCAGCAACGGGGCTTCGCCCGCTTCTTGTAAGTACATGCGTATCACCGATTGCACAATGTCGGTGTTGGTTCCCATGATTATCGGGGCACTGGGGTGGTTCTGGACACACTAAGGCTTACACTTCCATGGGGTGGTGCTTACCGGTGTTCAGCTGGAGAATGTCCAGATGTACCTTCACCACTCCATCCTGGGGAGTACAGAGCATGGACTTGGCCGGTTGAGACGCCGTTTTCCGTAGGGAGGGGCAGCGCGCCCGAAGATGCCCCATTTTTCCACAAGCATAACACCGGAGTTGACTGAGGTAGGCGTTGTCTCGGAAGGGTGGCGAGGTTCGTCCCGACACAGGGCGCTCCCGGGCAGCTGCAGGCGCCTCCGAGTCCCCCTTGTCAGGGTCCCCATCCCCGAACGTCTCGGCTTTAGCTTACGACTTCTTGGTATCTTGTATTCCACCCGTCGCCTTCTTTCCCGGGGTTAAGTCACGCCCCAGCAGCACAGTCTCATGTGCTTGGACCCGGTCCATTAGGTCGTCAAACGCCAATGCTTGTCCTGGCACGAGGCAGCCGCTGACGCGTACGGACACCGGATGCAATGGGAGGAGCCCCCTCAGTAGCTGGGTGGTGAGCAGTCCGTCGGCATCCACCTTCTGCACCACCCCCTTTTTTACCAGGGTCCACAGATCCAGATGCAGACATCTAAGGAAGTCAGACACCATCTCTCCCTCTTTCTGAGCCAGGGCATGGAACTTGGCCATCAGTGCGAAGGCATCCACAGGGACCCCATATGTCTTGGTAAGCCAGCAAATGATGCCCACCGTATCAGCATCCGGGTGGTCATCCCGATAGCATTGCACCATGTGGGACGCTGGGGGCCGCAGGCACTCAATTATGCGCTGCCTCCGAACGGCATCTGTGCATGACCATTCCGGAAGTACCTGTTCCGTGTGGTCTAGCCATTCCTCGAATCCGACTTCTCCCAGGGGAGTGGGTTTATCCCCAGAGAAGGCCTCCAGCTTTCGGTATTGGAGGGCCTGCGTGGAGTGATGGATGGCTTCTGCAAGCACAGGGATAGAGGCATTATCCAGCAGGCTACCCCCTGCCGGGGAGTAGGCGTCTAGTCTTGACATACTGATTCTACTTAATGCGGGCCTCATGGCGGAGGGTGTGAACGACGTGCCTAGGCCCATGGCAGCAGGCCATCGAGGGTTCAAACTGTTCTCAGGGGTGCGGTCAGAGCTGCTAGTGACGGCACCTAACGAGCCGGGATATCCCCTGTGTGGTGTGGACGCAGCCAGTGGCTCGGTGGAATCCACTTGCACTATTGGACAGTGTATGCTGGGGGCCTCTGGTAGCAATAATACTAAGGGCAGGGCTTTGGGGCATATGTCCTGTTCAGTGACATATAGTATTTTGTGCCAAATCTGTTCCCGGTCATAATAGTGACCTTGCACTCGGGCAGTGTCCATGAGCGGGAGTTTCCTGACATGGTCAGTCACGGTGCCTAGGGAGAGGATGGCGGGAACATGTCCCAGGCCGAAAGCACGTGTCAGGGGAATTTAATGCCGCTGGGCCGGGCTGCGAGGGCACAAACATGGTGAAAAAAAAACTTGTTGCACAATTGAGAAAACTATATGGGGCACCCCAGGTCTAAGATCTCAGCAGAGCCTCCAAATGTAGCCCTTTTTCTGACGCTCCCAAAGGGACTATGGGTAACTGCATGCACCTGTGGCTCCAGGAGATCTGAGGCTCCGCTAACTGGGAGCCTGGGGTAACATTTATTAGCGCAGCGCCTCCACTTACCCAGGATCCCCGTGATGTAAGATTCCCCTGGGCAAGAAACATATACATACACATGTGTGATGCAACCAACCATACAACCTCCTCCTTTACCTTCTAGATCCCCCTGACTAGCGTGGTCCCTCCCCCACGCTTCCCTTTCCTGCCCCTGTCATCCTAGCCTTCTGATTGGTTCTTCACATCAGGTGACTGCCCAGGAGCTCATGGGAATTGTAGTTTCTCCACGGAGCTTCTCTGCCTAATCTGCACAGACACAGCTCAGCTATTGCATCAGCCACTGCCTGTCTGACTCTGCTCTAACACACTGCAACACTGTTGCAGACACTCCACATGCCTCTCACTGAACAGAGTCAAACACCATCTGAACACACACTGAACACACATATGAGGTTCCTACCACATCCTTACATATATATATATATACAGTTGTGTGAAAAAGAAAGTACACCCTCTTTGAATTCTATGGTTTTACATAGTAGGACATAATAACAATCATCTGTTCCTTAGCAGGTCTAAAAATTAGGTAAAGACAACCTCAGATGAACCACAACACATGACATATTACACCGTGTCATGATTTATTTAACAAAAATAAAGCCAAAATGGAGTCAGGAACTGAAGTCTTGTGGCTGCATAAGTCTCTTCCTACAGCTGGGCACCTCCGTGATGTGCGTCCACTCAACGGCACCCCAGCTGAAGCGGCACACGATTACTTGATCCGCAGCAAAAAAGTTCCCATCCGATTGAACAGAAGCTCAGTGAGCTGGATGCTTAGTGTTGCCAATAGAGCCCTTACGCGTTTCGTCGCAAATAGAATGGCAACTTCATCAGTGTGACGGGGGAAGGCGGGCTGGCCCAGTAAAAAAGGGTTTACACCCCAGCTGGCCACCCCTACCCTCGTGTGGGAGGCGAGGGGTTAACCATAATAATGATTAAGTGTTTTTGTATGCCCCTACCTCAATACCAAAATGTATATCACTGATTACATGTATTTTCTACCCTTAAAGTGTATGCACCAAACACATACACTGGGATCAGGTCGGGAGGGAAAGGGTTAACCGTGTGTGTATGTTTATGACCCTTTGTTCCCCTTCCCGCCTTTTTACCCTCCATTTGCAACACGATGGGAATAGGTCGCCATTGGAGCTCCATAGAAGTCTATGGAGATTTCAAGGGTTTGGGCCCGATATCGAGAAAGACAAGCAGGTGGCGCCCGAGAGGAGGAGCGGCGCTTTTCCCATTTAAGGGAATAGGCGTAATGCATTTCAATGGGGATCCCTCGAGTCCGCTCTCCAAGAACGGAGTTGTCGGCCTGCCAAACCTCAGTACCCAAAAATAGCTTCAATTTCAACGAAAGGCTTTGATCACTAAATTGACGTGGGAACTCGGCCACGGCCAAGTCCAAACATATTAAAATTGTAACTTTGGTTCTGGGGCAGCTAGCGGTCAAATTATGTTTGCCCCTAGCTCAGGGGGACCCCCTTACTTGACCCCAACCGGGTCCGATGGGCAATGGTCACGGGAAAAGGTACCGGCCACCACAAGGTCGCTGCCATTGACCACAATGGCAGAGAAAAGCCTCTAGGTTAAGTACGAAAGTGTGAAAACCTGAAACCATTATCTCCGGTTCGGTAAGCACTAGAGGGCTGGGATTTGGCCAGCATGCAGTAACAGCTCCGGCATGATTGCATGGCAATTTCCAGCCCTCTCCGATAAACCGAACAGAGTATGGTTAACTGTTTAAATTGTGTTTCTGCCATTGACTTCAATGGCCGAGAAATGCCCTTTGTGAAACATGTCGTTTTAAAATCAAATATTGTATCTCCGGTTCGGTGGGTCGCAGCGAGCTGAAACCTGGCCACCATGGAGAGGTCCCTCCGACATGAGGGTCTGGCAAGTTTTAGCCCGATCGGCCCAACCGAACTGAATATTTGGATGTATATAAAATATTGTAAATGCACTATATTGTATGCCTACAGTAAAGCCCGCGAAAACTACTGGCCCATAAGGTATGCTAATGGCGAGGGGGCGACAGTGTGTCTACAGTCAGCCCACTGATCAAAGGCACCCCCACCCTGATTAAGTATGCTAGGGCGGAGAAGAGCAGGACGTGGGTACTTCGGTTAAATGTTGTGCTTCACACCTCTGGTCAGAGTTTCCCGGGCCAGAATCCCAGATGGCAGACAAGGAGACACCAACCTTTTCATGTGGGGTTCAGGAACTGGGACTCTGACCGGAGGATTGTGCGCATGTGCCAGCTACATGGGGGCAGGTACCAATGTGCTTCCCACGTTAGCTGGCAAAGAACAATTGGGTGCAGGTAATTGTCATCCAATTCCTGAGACCCAATGTTAGGGTATAGAGCCAAAAGCATAAAAACGATGGTAAGCTCTATTCCCAGGGTCGTCGTTATTTCATCTGAATGATACCTGATGCCTGATGAACTGCTTACCTGAATCCTGGTTATTTAATTGTCCCTCAGTAAGTGCCTACATTTTCCATTTGTTATTTGTCCAATATTGTGTGTCCACCTGTCTTTTAAGGAATAAAGTCTCTTTATTATATCAGTCTTATTCAATTCAACCCAGTTATTTGGCGTATATTATAACCCTGTAAGCTACCATGACAGGCTTATAATAAACTGGTGGCAGCGGCGTGATTGAATTGAATCTGTGTTACAGTTTACTGCGGGACTCTGTATCACAGCGGGAACTCGGTAAAGTGCAAGTTCCAAAGACCAGTGATATTGGACATACCGTACTGTTGTACAACATATAACAGGGGCTATAACACCACCTCATTGTTCAAACATACTCGCAAGCAGCATCTGATCATGAGCGAGGGTGCCGGTTCATCTTCTGTCCGAACCCGGGCACAGCTTAGAGATCGGTGTATCGAGTATGGGCTGCCCACGGAAGGAATGAAGCTCGAGCTGGCTGAGCAAAGAACCACAGCTGCAGCAGCCGCACACCAACCGCCTGGAGAGCAGGGAATAGACCCAGCTCCGAGACGGCAGAGACTTGGGGAGGGAGCGGGTGAACTCCAAAACCACGGGAGTATTACAGCAGGAGAGGCATTGGCCGTCGCGGCGACCAGTCCGTTTCCCCCTGACATGCTGGCATTGCTTACGCTGTGGGGAGATCGGGGGACCCTGGAGGAACAGATGCAGGTCCTGACTATGGCGGTGAACCGACCCACTTATTCTCCCCCTGCACACAGGGACCGAAATGCTCCCCAGCTGACCCATCACAGCTTCTCCAAGTTTGTGGAAGGTACCTACCAGATCTACAGCTGTTTAAGGAACTTTGAAATGCAGTGTCGGCGGTACAAAGTGCCTCCACAGGACCGGGTCATGAGACTTGACTCCTTGCTGTCCGGTCTGGCCAAACAGACCCTGCTGGCTGTTCCGGATGAGTACAGCGATGACTACAATCACCTAAAAGAGCTGTTGCTGGCCCAATATGCCCTTACCCCAGAAGCTTACCATGGCAAGTTCCGGACGGAGGAGAAAGCTCCTCTGGAGTCTTTTGTGAACTATGGTGCCCGTATGGCATTGCACGGGACCCGATGGATGGAGGGGTGTGGGGCTAAGACTTACCAAGTGCTGCTGGACTTGATGTTCCAGCAACAGCTCCTGCAGAAATGCCCACCATCAGTGCCCACCATCAGTGAGGGCTTGGGTGTTCGACAAGAAGCCCAAAACACACCAGGCGGCAGCAAAGCTGGCAGACGAGTACATCACCAGCAGAGCCTTGATCCATCCCAAGCCAGAGGCAAAAGCAGCGATGGCTCCCGCAAAGGAAGCCCGCAACACTCCCCAATGGACTATGAAGCCACCTGCGACCAGCAGTCACCCAAGGCAGGAGAGCTCCAGCACAAGTGGCGGTGCTTCAACTGCAACCGCACTGGTCACATCAAGCCAGACTGCCCAGAGCCTCTGCATTCTGGGGGACCCCATCAGGGGCAACACACCCCAGCTGCGAAGCCGGTAGCCCGAGTATGGGTGGCCCCCACAGAGGATTCAAGCCCAGCCGTGGAAACAACCCCCAGTGGGACGTCCCACAGAGAACCTGCCCTTGTCTCTTCCATGCCAACAGCCAGGAGCAGCGGACATCCTGGTGCACCAGCGGAGCTGCGGCAGAAGGATAACCGGAGCAGACACCTCATAACGGTCACAGTCGGTGACCGGCAAGCAGTTGGCTTGCTGGATTCAGGTGCTGCAGTAACCTTGGTATGACCTGATATGGTACGACCAGAGGAATTGATCCCGGGACCCGGGATGCAGATCACAGTGGCGGACGGAGAGCCACGGTTCCTACAAATTGCCCGAATCTTTTTGGATTGGGGGGAGGGACAGGGTGTGTGGGAGGTGGGGGTTTTACCTGGTTTGGATGCGGAGATGCTCCACGGCAAGGATCTGGGTCTGATGACCTGCACCTACGATTGGGTACCAAGACCCGCTGCTGTTGCGGCAGTCGCCCGGAGCCAAGCGGCGGCGATGCCGGCGAAGGTGGCTCAGGTCCCCCTGCAATTGGGACCAACGTTCGCAGAGGTCTCTGAGGAGACCAGGGAGGTAAACCAGGCCCAGTCGCAGACTCAGACTGACTTACTGTTTTCCCTTACAGTACCCCGCTCCCCCGACATAGACATGACCGGGGGGTGGCCGGAGTTAGGTACCCAGTTCAGGGAGACAGTGCAATCAGACCCCAGCCTGGCTGGCATGAGAATTCAGGCGTCCAAGTCTCAGGCAGGGGAGGGCGCTGATCACTGCCTATGGCACCGGGGTCTCCTGTATAGAGAAGCGGGGATTCCGGGGGTAGAGGAGGGTTTGACCGGTAGGTGACAGTTAGTAGTTCCCCAGGGGTACAGACAGCAACTGTTGCAGGTAGCCCACTCTATTCCGTTAGCGGGACATCAGGGGGTCACTAAGACGAGAGCCCGGCTCTTGCAGCGTTACTACTGGCCAGGGGCATCCCGGGATGTGGGCACTTTTTGCTGCTCCTGTGATGCCTGCCAGCAGGTAGGTAAGGTGGGCGACCATGTGAAGGCACCCCTGAACCCACTACAGGTAATAGGGGAACCCTTCCAGAAAGTAGCCATGGATATTGTAGGGCCCCTTATGATTCCTAGTAGGCAGGGAAGTGCTACATCCTCACGGTGGAGGATTTTGCCACCCGGTACCCTGAGGCGGTAGCGCTTGGCACTGTTGACGCCAGGACAGTAGCGGCGGTGCTACTGAACATCTTTGCTAGGGTAGGTTTCCCTAGTGAGATCCTAACCGATCAAGGGTCGCAGTTCATGAGTGAACTGTTACAGTGTCTCTGGGATGCATGCGGTGTACAGCACCGGCGCACTACCCCTTACCATCCCCAGACAAACGGATTATGTGAGAGGTTCAACGGTACCCTGAAGCAGATGCTTCGGACCTTTATAGAGGCAGAGGGGAAAAACTGGGAGATTCACCTGAAGCACTTGCTGTTTGTCTACCGAGAGGTACCGCAGAAATCTACCGGCTTTTCTACCTTCGAGCTGCTATATGGCCACAGGGTACGGGGACCTCTGGATTTATTCCGGGAGGGGTGGGAGGGGGAAGCTACTGATACTGATGCTTCTGTGATCCAGTATGTAGTAGATCTCCGAGACCGGTTAGAGATGATCATGGGGGTGGCCCAGGACGAGCTCAGGGCCGCTCAGACCAAGCAAAAGCAATGGTATGACCGGAATGCCCGTAGTAGAGAATTGGTCCCAGGTCAGCAGGTGCTTGTTCTCAAACCCACCCGGGAGAACAAATTGATGACTGCCTGGTCGGGACCGTATCCGATTCTCCGAAAGATGAATGAGTACAACTATGTTGTACAGGTAGAGCCAGATAGAAACAAGACCTACCACATTAACATGTTGAAGGAATACAGAGCACCGAGTATGCGAGCGGTGCTGGCTGTTTGTAGCCCACTGTTGGAAGATCGGGCGAGCAATGCTCTGCCTGATCTCCTAGGGGAGGCTAGGCAGGGAGGCACTGTAGAGCAGGTGGAGATAGGAGGTCAGTTAAGTGTCAGGCAGAAGTTAGAGGCCAGGGCTATGCTGGGAAAGTATGGGGCTCTGTTCACTGACTTGCCAGGGAAAACACACCTCATAGATCACCCAGTGCTCACAGGGGACCTGCGACCTCTGCATGAGCACGCTTATAGAGTGTCAGCAGAGGTCAAGACTAGTATAGAGAGGGAAGTGGAGGACATGCTGGCCCTAGGGGTAATTGCACCGTCCCAGAGCCCTTGGGCTAGCCCGGTAGTCCTCTGTAACGGATCTGCACCTTAGTTTGCCGTTTGCCTTACCTTACAGACTTGTGCAGCCCTGGAACACTGCTCCTAATGTTTGCTGCAGCTCAACCCTGGGTTCACTCATTGAGGCAATGCTGTCACACGCCCCTTCTGCTATTGGTTCACTGACCTTTAAATACACCTTTCCCACAATGCTTCACTGCCGAGCATAACCCTTCCTGGTTGTCACAAGTGTTCTGCCACAAGCCCTAAGGCTTGGCTCTGTTGTGTTCTAATCTCTCTAGTTCTATTTCCTAGTTCACGCAGAGGTCTGTTCCTGTCTCCTGTGCTGAAGCGGAGAACTCTTCATGTTAACTTCAGATCCCTGTTTCCTGAGGCCGGCTGCTAGTCTCATGCAGTGGCCTGTTCCTGTGCTGAAGCGGAGTACTCTTCATGTTAACTTCAGATCCCTGTTTCCTGAGGTCGGCTGCTAGTCGACCTCAGCGGCCTGTTCCTGTCTCCTGTGCTGAAGCGGAGGTCTCTCCAGTGTTGACTTCATCTCCCTGTTTCCTGAGGCCTGCTATTCTTCCATAGCAAGAGCCTATCTACCGGTACCTGGGGCTCGCTGCTAATTCTCCATAGCAGTGGCCATGTCCTGGTTCCTGTGCTGAAGCGGAGGTCTCTCCAGTGTTAACTTCAGCTTCTGGTTTCCTGGGGTTTGCTGTCCTTTATCTGCAGAGCCTATCTATTTGGTTCCTGGGGCCTGCTGTTCATTCTACATAGCAGAGGCCATGTCCTGGTTCCTGTGCTGAAGCAGAGTACCTCCCGTGTATCCTTCTGCTTCCTGTTTCCTGTGGTCTGCTGCCCTACCCTTAGCAGAGGCCAATCTACGAGTCTTGAGGTCTGTAGCTCTCTCTCCTTGCACAGGCCGCTCTGGACTCTTGCGCTGAAGCACTGGTTTAGCCACTTCAGTCGGCCTATCCCTTCCTGAGACCAGTACCATGGGCCATGGTTGCCGCGCGTGCAGAACCCACGCCCACGCTCATGCTCCTAAGCTGAAGCGGGGTACTTCTGATTACCTGTTGCCGAACTCCTGCTTGAATAACGTTTATCCTGATCTCTCCAGTCCTGACCATGGCTTGTCCACTGATAATGCTGCCTTCTCCAGTCCCGACCCTGCTACGTACAACTACGAATTGCGCAATCTGGATCAGCCTGCGCGGTCTAAGGTCGGTGCTTTTACAACCCCACCTCAGCCACGCGGTCCGACCCAAGTTTGTGGCGAGCACAACCGTGACAGTATGCTCGGCCCCACAAACTCGGACCGCCCTGTAGGGAGGGTTGGCAAGTTTCTGTCTGAAATCCTGTCCCGGCCTGCAGACCAGTCCCAGTATCTATGCGAAATACTACCTGGGATGGAAGATACGTTTATGTTAGAAGGTTTAACCCCTTTGCAACACCGATGCCGTAATGATCTTATTATGAAGGCTTTCTGCCTCCAGGAGTTAAAAGAGTTACTGGCCAGTTGTGTTCACTCCCCTGGTTCCCTTTTAACCTGGGAGAATGTGAACCCTATGGAACTGGCCGACGCCCAAGATACACTCTATGCCCTGGCCTTATCACTGGACATTCTCGTAGTACGAGAGGACCCACTCTTCATGTTGGCTCATGCACAAAACACACTCTGTGTACTTTCCCTGACTTTGGACATTTGCATAAAGGAACAGGACCCTCTCCTCGCCAGCTATACTGCCGCTTGGCAGTCCCCCTGTGCTGCCAGTCCTGTCGCTAAACCTGGGGACGTATCTCTCTCTCCAGGAAATGACCAAATTGACCCACTATCACTGCCCCCTAAAGTAGAAGCTGCCACGGTCCCTAGCCCTGATTGTACACCTGGTTACTCTGACCCCAATGATATGTCTACGTTAACCCCTGCCGATCAGCCCTGCGAGGTTCCCCTGGAGTATACGTATGTTTCTCTAGCCAACACTAAGGCTCTAGTGTCCAAGAACGAATCCCTTTTCCCCTCTATTTCTAGCTCAGAATCCCTAACTTCTGTACTTGAGCTTAGTTCTGTCTTAACCCCTGCTAGTCAGGCCTATGAGTTTCCCACTGTAAATCCCTGTATTTCTCAGGTCTGTGTGTCTCTCTCACAGTGTAAGCTCTCTTTACTCTCTCTTTCTAACTCTGAATCTCTCAGTCCAGCCCTTGAGGTTTTTCTGGCTTTAACCCCTGCTAGGCAGTCCTGTGCGCTCTCCCCGTCAGAGAAAGAATCCCTTCTACTTCCACAATCTAAGCTTGAATTTCTAAGTTCTGTTCCCAGGGTCATTCCTGTATTAACCCCTGTGGGGCAGCTCCCTGAGTCCTCTTTGGTAACTCCCTGTTCTCCGCCAGCCATGGTCACGTCCCTAGCTCCAGAGGAGAAATCCCTTGTCTCACCTTTTACAGAGAGAAAACTCTCTATGTTCTACTCTCAGGTACTATCTGCAGTAACCCCTGTAAATTCTTGCTACCTCCAAGCTAATGCCTCCTTTCTAGCCTCAGAGAATGAGTCCCCAAGTCCGACAGCAGAGGTTGCATTGAAGGATTCCCCTAACCTTACGGAGTCCTTAGAAATTCTTTGCTATAAATCCCCTGCTTCAGCTCAAGTTTCCGTGGCCTTGTCTCCTGAAACTTCGGCTAAAGTTCTGGCTCCAGTTAAATGTATTCAGGGACCAGGTTTTTCCCTAAGCTTGGTCGCAGAGTTCCCACGCTTGGGTATTTCGCTGAACCAGCCTGTCACCCAGAGAGCGGTGATCCCTGCTTCAGCGCATAGTCCCCACGTTGTGGAATCTGCAGTCATTTCTGGTTTCCCAGACACTCCTTACCAAATACCCACTTCAGAGACCAGTACAGTTATGATTACCCCCCTTGTACTGTCTGTGTTCTCCTCTTCTCAAAGCTTAGGGTTAAAAGCGTACAGTGGTCATTATGCCCCTCTTGGGGTTCATGTTGTGTTCTCAGGAATGTTTGCTGACACACTGCCTTCACTCAAAAGTGACGCTTTTTCATATGTGCTAGCTAGAAGCCTGCACACAGTTTCCCCTTTCTCTGAAATTTGCCTTGTCGGTCCCGATACTCTGAGAGGTAAAAACCTCCCTTCAGATTCAGAATCTCCTCCTACTGTATAGAGGCCGTCCTTGCTTTTGGTTCCCCTGATTTCTCTGCCCATGCAAACCCTCCAGGGATCAGCATATCTGTTGTTACTCCCTTAGTACAGTCTGAGACCACCTGCCTATATTACTAGTCCTGGTGTTTAAATCTGAGCTATTTAGTTTTCCTGCCCTTGCTAAACCTCAGACCCTCAGCACTGCGTCTAAATATGCCACAGCAACCGTTGGGTTACTCGGGGTAAAAATGAAAACTCATGTCTTAAAGGGTAATTTCTCACACATGTCCAGCAAACCTAGAACCTCAGTGATTGATTCTAAGTCACTTATCACTATATCTGATTTTCTCACTAGTCAAACCCAGACACCCCCACCACGGGCTAGGAGTCCCGTTATCAGAATTTTTGCACTATTAAACACGCCTATTCATGTTTTTGTCATGACAAGCACCCCTGTTGTTAGGGCCCTTGCAGTTTTGGATAAGACTCCTTTTACTTCTAAGGTTTCTGCTATTAAGAGTTTCCATGGTTCCAACTTGCCGCTTGTTGTCTCTTTAACTCCTATCATTACTCCCCCATTATCCGTCACTGACTCTCAAGCACCAGCTCCTGATGCTAGTTCTCCTATCAGTACCCCTGCATTGCTAGATGTTTCTGTTATGGATTTCGATCCTCCAGCTCCGGAGTCGATTCCTCTACTCGCTGCTGCTTTTGTAGTCTCTCAGGTCCCTGTCACTGAAGTACAGACTTCAGCTTCTGATGTTACCTCCCCTCCCTCCGCTACCCTTGCTCTGTCTGATTCTCAAGTTCCTGATATTAAAGCCCCAAAGCCTATTCCTACTCCCCAGACAATACTATCTCCCACTGAGGGTTCCCCAGTATTTGGGAGCTCCACTGCTGATTGCTTCTCTGCCTCTGCTAAACCATGTTTTTTCCCCTCTGAACCTTCTGTTGCCCCTGTTATTTCCTCTGTGTTGGAAATACTCTGTACGTATCCCAAGATTTCGGTCTCTATGCCTGGTTTACTGCTTGCCTTGTCAACTTCCATACCAATACCTGGAAATGCTCCACCCACCCTATACCCTCACTGACCACTACCTGGGAGACCTCTGAAGGAGAAAACCCTCTCAAATTCCTACATGCAGAGGTCAGCCTAGACTTTGTCTGTCCCGAAGGTCGCCCTGGTATTTTCGATCAACCATCGATGCCGCTTATCCTGAACTCTGGTCCCATTACTAAAGACTGGGCTCCCAGTGGGGGTTCTTCTGCCGTTTCTGCTCCGGAGACCCCTGGTTCTTCACAGCCCTGAATGCCCAAGCCATTTCGCGTGGCGAGCCATGTACCAATGTTGTCTTTACCACCACTCTCAAATCCTAGAACAGTACTCACCAAGGAACTGCTCGTTTACGGATCCCCTTTCCACCTAAAAAACTTTAAAAAACTCAAATGTCTCCGAGGCCCTTGGATGGCCCTGTCGGGCCGCAGTTCTCACTGGGGGGTGGGGGTATGCAAAGGAGTGCCCACGAGTCTCTGGACCATGACTCTACTCCCAATCCCAGACAGTTCAGGAACAATTCCAGGTCCCCCAACTCTCTGAGTGGTCTTATTCGCCCGGAGGTCTCACGTGAAGGGGGGGGGGTACTGTAACGGATCCGCATCTTAGTTTGCCATTTGCCTTACCTTACAGACCTGTGCAGCCCTGGAACACTGCTCCTGATGTTTGCTGCAGCTCCACCCTGGGTTCACTCATTGAGGCAATGCTGTCACACGCCCCTTCTGCTATTGGTTCACTGACCTTTAAAGACACCTTTCCCACAATGCTTCCCTGCCGAGCATAACCCTTCCTGGTTGTCACAAGTGTTCTGCCACAAGCCCTAAGGCTTGGCTCTGTTGTTTTCTAATCTCTCTAGTTCTATTTCCTAGTTCACGCAGAGGTCTGTTCCTGTCTCCTGTGCTGAAGCGGAGTACTCTTCATGTTAACTTCAGATCCCTGTTTCCTGAGTTTGACTGCTAGTCGCGGCCTGTTCCTCTCTCCTGTGCTGAAGCGGAGGTCCCTCCAGTGTTGACTTCAGCTCCCTGTTTCCTGAGGCCTGCTATCCTTCCACAGCAAGAGCCTATCTACCGGTACCCGGGGCTCGCTGCTCATTCCCCATAGCAGTGGCCGTGTCCTGGTTCCTGTGCTGAAGAGAAGGTCTCTCCACTGTTGACTTCAGCTCCCGGTTTTCTGAGGCTTGCTGTCCTTTCTCTGCAGAGCCTATCTATTTGGTTCCTGGGGCCTGCTGCTCATTCTACATAGCAGAGGCCGTGTCCTGGTTCCTGTGCTGAAGTGGAGTACCTCCCGTGTATCCTTCTGCTTCCTGTTTCCTGTGGTCTGCTGACCTACCCTTAGCAGAGGCCAATCTATGAGTCCTGAGGTCTGTAGCTCTCTCTCGTTGCACAGGCCGCTCTGGACTCTTGCGCTGAAGCACTGGTTTACCAGTGCTGCCTGGCGGTGTGCCCACTCCGGTCTGCCTATCCCTTCCTGAGACCAGTACCATGGGCCATGGTCGCCACATGTGCAGAACCCACGCCCGCGCTCACGCTCCTAAGCTGAAGCGGGAACTTTTGATTACCTGTTGCCGAACTCCTGCTTGAATAACGTTTATCCTGATCTCTCCAGTCCTGACCATGGCTTGTCCACTGATGATGCTACCTTCTCCAGTCCTGACCCTGCTACGTACGACTATGAACTGGGCAATCCGGATCAGCCTGCGCGGTCTAAGGTCGGTGCTTTTACAACCCCACCTCAGCCACGCGGTCCGACCCAGGTTTGTGGCGAGCACAACCGTGACATCCTCGTCCCTAAGAAGACAAAACCACCCGATTTTGTGTGGACTACCGCTTGCTCAACGCTGGGACAGTCTCAGATGCTTACCACAATGCCCCGCATGGATGAGTTACTAGATGAACTCACGGGGGCAAAGTATCTGACCACCATGTATCTGAGCAAAGGGCAGATCCCACTTACCCTGGAGGCTAGGGAGAAGTCAGCATTCATCACTCCGAGTGGCCTCTATGAATTTCTAGTGATGCCATTTGGGATGAGGAATGCCCCGGCTACCTTCCAACGCCTGGTCAACCGCTTACTGGAATGGATGCAGAGTTATGCAAAGGCTTATCTAGATGACATTGCTGTCTTTAGTAATTCCTGGGAATCCCATTTAGGACATGTAGCTGCGGTGCTAGACAGAATTAGGGAAGCTGGGCTTACCTTAAAACCCACAAAGTGAATGGTAGGGATTGCTGAGGTCCTGTACTTGGGGCACAGGGTGGGTGGAGGGCATCTCAAACCAGAGCCAGCCAAGGTAGAGGCTATAGTCCAGTGGCCTGTTCCCAGAACCAGGAAACAGGTTATGGCATTTCTAGGCACCGCAGGGTACTACAGGAAATTTGTCCCACAGTACAGTGCCGTGGCCAAACCACTGACTGACCTGACCAGAAAGCAACAGCCTGTGCTGATTACCTGGTCTCCTACCTGTGAAACTGCTTTCCAGGGTTTAAAGACTGCCCTTGCCGGTGCCCCCATCTTGGCTGCCCCGGACTACTCCAAACATTTCCTCATACAGACTGATGCTTCAGACTTTGGCATTGCGGCTGTGCTGAGTCAGGTGGGGGAGGACGGCAGAGAGCACTCTGTGGTGTACCTCAGCCGCAAGCTACTCCCTAGAGAGGTGGCATATGCCACCATTGAAAAGGAGTGCTTGACGATTGTGTGGGCACTCAAAAAGTTACAACCATATGTGTATGGGCGCTCTTTTACGGTCATCACTGACAACAACCCCTTGAGTTGGCTGCGGAGTGCATCAGGGGAGAATGCCATGCTGTTGCATTGGAGCTTGGCACTGCAAGAATTTGACTTCATTATCCAACACAAGAAGGGTAGTGAACACAGCAACGCAGATGGACTATCTCATCAAGTGAACCCCTCTGAACTTGAGTTCTCCAATGGTGCCACCGGTGACCCGCTTCCCGTGAGGGGCAGCGGGCCGCAGGGCACACATTGAGAAGGGGTGTGATGGGGAAGGGGGGCTGGCCCGTAATAAAGGGGTTACACCCCAGATGGCCAACCCTAACCTCGTGTGGGAGGCGAGGAGTTAACCATAATAATGGTTAAGTGTGTTTGTATGCCCCTGCCTCAATACCAAAATGTATGTCACTGATTACATGTATTTTCTACCCTTAAAGTGTATGCACCAAACACATACACTGGGATCAGGTTGGGAGGGAAAGGGTTAACCGTGTATGTATGTTTATTACCCTTTGTTCCCCTTCCCACCTTTTTACCCTCCATTTGCAACACTGTCCCATAGGTCGCCTATGGGATCTCCATAGAAGTCTATGAAGATTTCAAGGTTTTGGGCCTGATATCGAGAAAGACCAGCAGGTGGCGCCCGAGAAGGGGAGCGGCGCTTTTCCCATTGAAGTGAATAGGCGTAATGCATTTCAATGGGGATCCCTCAAGTCCGCTCTCCAAGAACGGAGTTGGCTTCCTGCCAAACCGCAGTACCCAAAAATAGCTTCAATTTCAACTAAAGGCTTTGATCACTAAATTGACGTGGGAACTCGGCCACGGCCAAGTCCAAACATATTAAAATTGTAACTTTGGTTCTGGGGCAGCTAGCAGTCCAATTATTTTTGCCCCCACCTCAGGGGACCCTCTTACTCGACCCCAACCGGGTCCGACAGGCAATGGTCATGGGAAAAGGTCGCGGCCGCCACAAGGTCGCCACCATTGACCAAAATGGTGGAGAAAAGCCTCCAGGTTTTAAAGTGCGAAAGTGTGAAAACCTGAAACCATTATCTCCGGTTCGGCAAGCACTAGAAGGCTGGGATTTGGCCAGCATGCAGTCACAGCTCCGGCATGATTGCATGGCAATTTCCAGCCCTCTCTGTCCAACCGAACAGAGTATGGTTAACTGTTTAAATTGTGTTTCTGCCATTGACTTCAATGGCGGAGAAATGCCCTTTGTGAAATATGTCTTTTTAAAATCAAATATTGTATCTCCGGTTCGGTGGGTTGCAGCGAGCCGAAACTTGGCCACCATGGAGAGTTCCCTCCGTCATGAGGGTCAGACAAGTTTTAGCCTGATTGACCAAACCGAACGGAATATTTGGATGTATATAAAATATTGTAAATGCACTATATTGTATGCCTACAGTGAAGCCTGCGAAAACTACTGGCCCATAAGGTATGCTAATGGCCAGGGGACGACAGTGTGTCTACAGTCAGCCCACTGATCAAAGGCTCCCCCACCCTGATTAAGTATGCTAGGGCGGAGAAGAGCAGTGTTAAGTGTTGTGCTTCACACCTCTGGTCGGAGTTTCCCGGGCCAGAATCCCAGATGGCAGACTAGGAGGCGCCAACCTTTTCGTGTGAGGTTCAGGAACTGGGACTCTGACCAGAGGATTGTGCGCATGTGCCAGCTACCTGGGGGCAGGTACCAATGTGCTTCCCACGTTAGCTGGCAAAGAACAATTGGGTGAAGGTAATTGTCATTCAATACCTGAGACCCAATGTTAGGGTATAGAGCCAAAAGATAGAGAACACCTATAAGCTCATATTGAACCCCCAAAATAACCACGACATATATATATGGGAAAAAGGGAAAGGATTCTGATACCGCATACACTCTGTTTAAGTGAAGGTACCAACAGGTTTGCTAGTAATAAACACTGTATTTATGTCAACGGTGCTTCCGGATAGGGATATGATATAAGACACAGAGAAAAAAAGTATCCCAATAGAGCACACGGGTGTACCAAAATATTACAATTGTATTTATTTCACATCACATGAAAGGATAATAATAAAAGTTAAAAAGTGGCAGGAACACCCTGTTGAGCAAATGACAAATCACAACAACTGAATGCAGATGATGATATAGTACAAGCTAGGTTATAACGAAGCTTGATATGTTCACATTGACATGAATAGTACAGTGCTAAATGCAGGAGAAAAAAAGCATAGCCTGCAAGAAACAGTAACTGTCTCAGTGAAACCTATGACAATGAAAGCATCCGTTTATAATGAACTGATGAAAGAGCGTGATCACATATATCCAATACAAGGTGGATCCTAATCAGAGAATGGTGTGTCACAATTATTTCAAGTGATAGCACTAAAAGTACAGAATATGTAGACTCAGAGAATGTTCTCTTCCAATATTATCAACATACACATAAATTGTAATATGATGCATGTGAAGAATCTGTAAACAGAAGAGCAAAAAATTGCCTGTTAAGGAGATGGTTCTCTGATAAGTTTCTGAGTGCAAACAGTGACATATAGTTCACGCTGATGGTGTATAAATGGAGTCACATATGAGGACAGAATGATTTGTCCAATAACAGCAGTCAATAGTATGCCACAGGTGAGACAGGGAACACTGCATGCTCATAGATAGAATTCATTAATAGAAAGTTCAATACTGTGATTTGGATGTACACAGCAAGTTGGCATGGGAAAGAATTCCAAATGCAGAGCAAAAACATGAATGCATAATAAATTGTTGAGTCAGTATAGCTACGTGCTCTCCATGTGGAGGAGGGAGAGGGTGTCCTGCCTCTGTCTTCCCACTCTTACGCGTTTCGACTAACACGTCTTCTTCGGGGAAGTGTCATAAGCCCTTGAGCCACTCCAAGGCAGACCACGTCTCAAGGGTCCTAACACTAATATAAATTCTTAATAACCTGTATATTACCAGGAAGAATGATTTATAATAAATCTGTCAAAATTAGTTGCATAGTTCTAAGTCTGACTGAAGCTCTTATTAACCTGTACAATACCAGGAAAAGCACCCTGTATTAGATTTGTCGCAATCAAACTGCATGCAAGTTCCCATGAGTGTGGAAGGTGAAATGGAGTAAGCTTTAACCATTTAAAAGTGGGAGGGGGTGAGCTTCAAATATGGGAAGGAGGAGCCGGGGTGTGCCTTGGAGGGGCTCAAGGGCTTACGACACTTTGGCCAAAGAGTTAAACTAAAAGACCATTTTATTCAAAAGATATCTCTCTCTATATATAGGCACTGTACCATGTATTCGTGTCACTGGATGTAGCACTGAGCTCTGACTGTGTTTCATGTTCTGTCTCTGGTTTTAAATATAGAGCCAAAAGCACATAAAAACGATGGTAAGCTCTATGCCCAGGGTCGTCGTTATTTCATCTGAATAATACCTGATGCCTGATGAACTGCTAACCTGAATCCTGGTTATTTCATTGTCCCTTCCCTCAGTAAGTGTCAATATTTCCATTTGTTATTTGTCCAATATTGTGTGTCCACCTGTCTTTTAAGGAATAAAATCTCTTTATTATATCACAGTCTTATTCAATTCAACTAGTTATTTAGCGTATATTATAGTCCTGTAAGAAACTGTGACAATCAGAGGTGTATATATTTACGTGTATGCAAGTGTATTTATGGAATATATAGCAAAAGAAAAACACACACACAAGTGCGCATCGGGGGCAAGTAAAAAACAGTTTATAACAAATAAAAAAGACATAGGGGGCTATGCACTAAGCTCCGTGATTATCCGCTAGGCTGAAAAAAAATAACCCGCCCGATAAAAAGTGAAGCCGGAGGCGCGATTGACTAAGCCCTTCAGCCCATTTTCTATCGGACGGGCTCAAAACAGCCATACCGTGCGTGTTGTTTTTTTCCCTCAGCTAGCGCACTGAAACTTCACATACGATAGCTACCATCTGTGTTTTGATGACGTCATCTTAAAGGCACTTGAAGCTCAGCCATTCTGATTGGCTGGCGTCATTGCCTTGAAATGACGTCATCATTTTTTTTGTTTATTCCCAAATCACATGGTTTTCATGGCCCAATCAGGGCCGTGGGAACCATTTGACCAAAATGTGACATCATAGACCTATAAAAGCCTATGTCGTCTCATTTTGAAGCCAGACGCCGTGGAGGGAAGACCTCCCCTCTTAAGAAGAGAAGAAGGGCGTGGCATAAGAAGATGGAAGAAGACAGAGAAGACCCCAAAGAAGAAAAGAAGACCCCAAGACTGACGGAAAGGATTACAAATAGAAGAAAGAAGTCACCGTTGTGGATTGTAAGGGTTTATTATTTTATGGTTACCTTTGGATTGGTTCCAGTTCTTCCAGGTCCCCTGGATTTCGGTGAGTGGGCATCTAATGGTAAGTAAACAAAAGAAAAGTTTATTATTTTAACTTTTACAGGTTTTTTTGATTTTTTATTCATGCGTTTTATTTTTTAATTTCCATTTAATGCCCCTGAATTGATCTATGTCCCTATGGATATACATACATTCATGGACACTGAATGGGTGTATTGTACAGTATGTGATTTTTGGATGTACTATAAATGCATTGTTTTTTATGCTCTATTATTGCCCCTGTATGTTATGTATATATATATCTATATGGATATACATACAGGGATAATAATTGATTGTTTTGCTATTGTTTATGTTCTTTTCATGTATTACAAATGTATTTAGCAGCTTTATTTATACATTGGTGTGTGTAATGTAATTTTTAATGGTTTATTTCTGGTAGTTAGATTTGAATGATGGTGGTTACTTTGACTTAGAATTTATTTGGCAATGGTTTGGCTTTAGGAATTGAATAGTGAATTGTATAATTGATTTGGATTGCATTGTAATTGGTTTAGGAAATTGATTAATTGATCGATAGTAAATGTATTTATGTTGCTTAGTTTCTATTTGATTTTGTGGATGGCATTGGTGGTTAGGGGACATTGTTCATAGTGTATTATATTTTGAAATGGATTTTGCATAGTGTTACAGGATGCACAGATTAATTGCATCATGTACACACTCAAATGCAATTGTTTGAGATTTGATATACAGTATATTTGTCTAGGTGCTGGTGTGTTGTGAGAGGAGCTATCATTTATTTTTAAAAGTGCTAGTGATGAAATGTGCAGCTGGTTTAATTTAATTGCAATGTGCTGATGTTGAGATTCTGATTTAAGGTTTTTATTTATACATACAACAGACGACAGAGAAGCCCAATGCTACATCCAACATGACAGAAATACACAGTAAAATACTTATATATTCTCTTGAAGTAGGGTCATTTAGTTTAACCCTTTGGCCAAAGCGTTGTAAGCTTGCGAGCCACGTCAAGGCAGACACCTGTTCGCAAGTCCTAACACTACCAGATAAAATACTAATATACCTCTATTAGGATTAAAATTCTCATTTACCTCTATTAGGAGGGAGAAAGACCACAGTGGGTCTATATCCAGCAGAATGAGGCACTTGCAAACTAGGGAAGTGGGGAGGGGCGGGCTTAAAACCTGGGAAGGAGGAGCCACTAACCTCCACCAGCTGGAACAGCTGAGAATGGGTTAACAAAACACAGAACCCCAGTAAGCTCTTTTTGGGAACCCCTGAGCCCCCACAAAATATATATATGTATATGTGTCAAAATGGAGTGCTATTGAGCGTGGCATATGTATACCACAGACGACAGAGAAGCCCAATGCTACATCCAACATGACAGAAATACACAGTAAAATACTTATATATTCTCTTGAAGTAGGGTCATTTAGTTTAACCCTTTGGCCAAAGCGTTGTAAGCTTGCGAGCCACATCAAGGCAGACACCTGTTCGCAAGTCCTAACACTACCAGATAAAATACTAATATACCTCTATTAGGATTAAAATTCTCATTTACCTCTATTAGGAGGGAGAAAGACCACAGTGGGTCTATATCCAGCAGAATGAGGCACTTGCAAACTAGGGAAGTGGGGAGGGGCGGGCTTAAAACCTGGGAAGGAGGAGCCACTAACCTCCACCAGCTGGAACAGCTGAGAATGGGTTAACAAAACACAGAACACCAGTAAGCTCTTTTTGGGAACCCCTGAGCCCCCACAAAATATATATATGTATATGTGTCAAAATGGAGTGCTATTGAGCGTGGCATATGTATACAACAGACGACAGAGAAGCCCAATGCTACATCCAACATGACAGAAATACACAGTAAAATACTTATATATTCTCTTGAAGTAGGGTCATTTAGTTTAACCCTTTGCCCAAAGCGTTGTAAGCTAGCGAGCCACGTCAAGGCAGACACTTCCGCCTCCCACCAGCCCAGGTACAAATTCGCATAGGACGGGGCACATCTTATCTTAAGGACACAAAGGATATCCTTAATAAATTGAATGACATCACAGTGACGGAAGATACTATCCTAGTGTCATTAGATGTGGAGGGCCTGTACACCTCTATACCACACACTAAGGGCCTAGAGGCTGTATCGTATTTTCTGAGAGCAAGGGGGTTGACCTTCAAGGACCACAGTACCTTTCTGGTCAAACTATTGGAGTTTGTCCTCACCAAAAACTATTTCCTTTTCAATAATAAACTGTACCACCAGACCCAGGGCACAGCGATGGGAACAATATGTGCCCCGTCCTATGCGAATTTGTACCTGGGCTGGTGGGAGGCGGAAGTAGTTTTTGGTGAGCCCAATGAGGCATTCACGGACCACATCGTGATGTGGTACAGGTTCATCGATGATGTGTTCTTGATGTGGAGAGGATCTACCGATCTCCTCAAGACCTTCATCGATGGACTGAACCAGAACCCAAATAACCTCAAACTCACCTATGAGATTGGTCCTGATAAAATAAACTTTCTCGACCTCACTGTACAAAGTTGGAACTGCAGGGGAGATTAGTAGCACCATGTATAGAAAGAGCACTGCGACAAACAGTATTTTAAGGGCTACTAGTCATCATCCACCGAACCTTATTAAAGGTATCCCTGTAGGACAGTTCCTGCGAATCAAACGGAACTGTACAGATGATACCGAATTCGAGAAACAAGCATCATTGATGAGGGATAGATTCCTCGAACGTGGGTACTCAAGAAACATGGTCAAGAAGGCATACAAGAGAGCAAAAAATACATCAAGGGCGGATCTACTGAAAGATAAAATGGAGACTACATCTGCAAGAACGATCAGGTTCATAGGTACTTACAATGAACAATGGTCAAGAGCAAGGAATGCTTTCAATAAACACTGGCACATCCTCAGGGCGGACGAGGACCTCAAAGAAGTGCTGAGACCGTACCCAGAAATGACCAGCCGTCGGTCTAAGAACTTACGAGATCGTTTGGTCAACAGCCACTTTGAGGCCCCAGTCAATAAAACCTGGCTCCCTATGAAACCTCTGGGCAATTTTAGCTGCAAGAATTGCAAAGCTTGCTCTGTCATTATAAACGCTAAAACATTTAGTAACTGGGATAACACAAGAACATTTAGTATTCGGAAATTTATTAACTGCAAAACCCCAGGAGTCATCTACATGGCAGAGTGCGTGTGCACGAAGAAGTACATAGGGAAGACTAGGCGCCCCTTCAGGGTCAGGGTCCTTGAACACCTGGGTAACATCAGGAATGGTGTGGACACCCCGGTGGCAAGACATGTCAATGACCACCACCGGGGTGATCAAACGGTACTTACCTTCAAGGGCATAGACCAGTTATCTATGGGCATCAGAAAGGGGAACTGGGACCAAGAGCTACTCAAAATTGAGTCCCGTTGGATTTATACACTGCAAACCCTTAGCCCCAGGGGCCTGAATGAGGGCTTTGTCTACAGTCCATTTATTTAGCCATCATATGTAATCAGGCCCTACACCCGAGTCCTATACCCAGTGGATCCGACGAGCCCCTTGTAGTCCTTCCTTTATAAATTACCTCTCTGAGCTAAATCCCTATTCATTGTTCATGTGCATTATGTGCTAGCTATACACAGCCCTCCTGCGCTATCTACGCAGTCCGGTTACACTTTGTCCCCACATACTATTAATACGGACGCGAGGGAAGGCAGTCTGTTCTTGCCTAACACTATGACTTTACCTTTCATCATACGCACGCTAAGTAACTCGAGTTCATGAATAGGGAACCGAGTAACCAATCAGAGCTGACGCTCCTCTATAAAGGGTAGGGTTAGTACCTATGCCCCGCCCAGCCTTGAGAAAGCTTCTTGCCTAGCGAAACGTACGTCGGCAGTGACGTCATTACGTCAAGGGGGCGGGACCAACGCTCGTGATCGGAGCGCGTCCTGACCCAGAGTAACTCCCTCACAGAGAGTTACATATGAGCATTAGCTCGATACTTATTGCAGGCAGAAACCGTGGAGACCTTTGACACACCAGGCATTAGCAGATGTGTGTATGTTTGACACAGTTTGGTCACGGTTCCTGCCATTTTTATGCTACCAGTATCTCGTGCTGTTTTTATTTTTCCGAGTGTTAGTAGACACTACTTGTGATCTACATTTTTCTACCCACGGGTTCTACAGCCATCTTGTGTCTGCTTACAATAGATACACCCCCCCCCCCCCCAGGAGACTGGCGTTGGGGGATTTTTCAGTGAGTGTGTGTGATCTTACACAGCTATGGTGCCTTTGATATAGCAGCACCACCCAGGGACTTAAGCAGCGATCTGCTTATATGGATTACCTTAACACTGGCAATTAATGACATTCCCTGCATAAACCTATTGTGGTGTGTACTCACTTGGTTTACTTACCTGAATATATAGTGATCTAGTATATATAACACCAGTCACTATCACCTATAAGCTAGACACCTGATCAATACAGGTGGCTGTATCTGTGATTTACCTACTATTAACATAGACACCTGTGTTTGTTTGTAACATCCGACTTTACCCTGCATATATGATCAAGGGTAACAGCCAACACTTTACACATGAGTTCTGGTGCCTTTTATTTTCGCTGCGCTTTTTTGGCTTACTAGCACTTATCACCCTGGTACTTAGTGTCCGCCTTATTTTAATCGAGTCAAGACTCCAATAAATGATATTTTAACCAACTCACTATACATATTGCATCCCACACTACCTCCTTCACTGTATATTGTGCACTGTTGAGTGCTCTCCGTTGGGGTTCTGTTTCTCTACTAGTACTATGAACCATGGCTAGGAAGGCAAACGCAACGGGGCTTGTCAGAGGTGAGGAGCGGCGCATTCCAGGTATCTGCCAGGTACATACTGGGTATTTGCTCGAATAAAGTGTGTCGCAGTAGTAGTAGTCGTTTAATTGGGAGTGGACACATTTTTCCATGACTTTGGATAGAATTGGGAGAAGTAAGGTTGGTCTGTAGTTTGAGACAGTGTTTTTGTCCCCACTTTTGAAGATTGGGACACCTCTGGCAGTTTTCCAGGTCTTAGGGATATGGCCTGCAGACAGGATAGAGTTGACTATGGAAGCAATTGGTTTGACAATGGCTGGGGCACCAAGTCGTAGGAACCTAGATTGTAGCAAGTCAGGTCCGCATTGGCTGCTTAGTTTTAGTTTGAGGAGCGCTTGTGTAATCTCCTCTTCAGATACTGGGACAAATTGAAAATTGGGGGCAGTGTTGGGAAGGGGTGGGGCAATGTGGGCACTCCCAGGATGAGATTCAGGTTTGTGGTTTGGGCTGCGTTTCGCTAATAAGATTGTGGCACACCCCACAAAGTAATCATTGAATGCATTTGCAATGTCAGTGGGGTTTGTCAGAGTAATATCCCCCTTAGTGATATTACTTGGTTGTTGATGGTTAGGAGGCTGGAATATATTGTTGATAACCTTCCAGAAGTTAGCTGGGTTTGATGTATTTTGGTGGAGATTGTCAGAGTAATATTGTGCTTTTGCGTGCCTTGTTTGCCTTGTGCACATGTTCCGCAGGCATCTGTAGTGATTGAGATCCTTAGTAGTGCCAGTTACTTTGTAGCTTTTCCACAAGGTATCCCTGAGCTGGTAGAGTGCAATAAGGTCAGTTGTAACCCATGGAAGATGGGCCCCCCATACCCTTATTTTGCTTAGTGGAGCATGGGTATCGCAGAGTTTTAAGAACTCGGATTGGAAATAGTCGAGCGCAGAATCAGGGTCGGGAATGAAATCGATTCTGTGCCATGGGCTGTTGGTAAGGTCATCCAGAAACTGTTGTGGGTTAAAGTTTTTAAATGTTCTAGTGAGGAGACCTTTAGGGCTTGAATGGGGCGTTTTAATTTTCCTTACACAGTACACTATTGCATGGTCACTGAAAATGTCCGGAAGGATGCCAGAGGATTGGATTCTGCTGGGGTTTGAGGAGAGAATCCAGTCTAGCAAGGAATGGTTATGCGATTTCAGGTTTATCCGTGTGGGTTGGGAAATGAGTTGTGATAGGTTAAGTGACTTGAGTTGTATTTGGATTTTATGGTTTTTAGGGTCAAGCCAGTTGAAGTTGAAATCCCCAATAACTAGCAGCTCACTCTTCTCGTTCAGAGAGGAAATGGAGCCAAGGAACTGGGTGATATCAGCCAGGGATTTTAGAGGGGCTTTAGGGGGGCGGTAGATGCCAGCGAGCAAGATGGGCTTAGAAAAGGGGAGGCAGATTTTGCCAACTAGAATTTCAAAAGAGCGTGGGCTTGGGGGGCAATTTAACAGTGTAAATTGTAATGTGTCTACAATATAAAATAACACCCCTCCTCCTCTCTTTGACCTATCTCTCCTAAAAATGGAGTGTCCCTGAATGGCGATATTTGCATCAGGGGTTTTATGGGTTAGCCATGTTTCTGTAAGAACGATGGCTTTGGGTTTATGCATAAGGCACCATGCCCTTAGTTTATCCAGTTTGGGCAGCAGGCTCCGAATATTTATATGGGCGACAGATAGCCCTTTTTGGAATTTAAAGGTGGAATTCTCAGGGGCATGGGACAGATTTGAAATGGGAGGACCTGGGTTTGGTTCAATATCACCTGCTAAAGAGAGTAATAGTATGAGCAGAAATTTCGGTAGTTGTTTGCAACTTGTAAATTTGTGGTGTTTGCCATTAGAGTGAGCAGTGGTTGGTGTGCTGGTTTTTAGAGTTCTCCACCAACATTCCGTAGATAGTAAAAGGCTTTTGAGTAGTACAGGGTGTATGGTGATGTTGGGTGTGGGCCAGGATGGAGGAGTTTGTAGTGTATAGAGGGAGTAACATCTCCATGAGGCCAGGAGAAAGAAAAAAGTTAAGATACATAGCAGGTTCATGATGCCAGAGGTAGGCAGTACTGCATGGAGCTGTTGTGAGTGTGTGCAGACTAAACAGCAGGGGTGTGCCTGTTCCTTGTCAAATGTTTTGCTGCATTGCAATGCTAGTCAGTTCTGGGTTTCAGTGGGCTGAGTTGGTGTGGGAGTTATTTTTGTGCAGTCAGTTTTGGGAGAGGCTGCAGTGAAATAAGTTGTAAAGGGGTGTGGGGTTAAAATATGCAGGTTAACAAGCATGGGATCAAAGTGTGGTCATATAAGCTCACCGTTTGTTGCCTTGAGTAAGAGTTTGCAGAAAGGATGCAGTCCCCAGTCACCTCTAGTCAAACTTTAGTCTAACTATATTGTCACTTTAAATGCATCACTCTTGAGATGCCAATGTTTCCTTGCCAATGCAAGGGGAATATGTGTTTTATACATCTAAAGCAGTCACATGACCCTCCCCCTCCCCAATAAATCAGCTTGTTCTAGTTGGTCAATTAACAGCACAGAGTTAAGAGGGGAAAAAAAACACATTTTGATATTCAAACATACCAAACTTATCACTGCTTAAGGCCACTGAGTACATCTTTTAAACAGGACTTGCACATCAGGAATATACCAAACTTATCACTGCTTAAGGCCATTGAGTAAATCTTTTAAACAGGACTTGCACATCAGGAACATACCAAACTTATCACTGCTTAAGGCCACTGAGTAAATCTTTTAAACAGGACTTGCACATCAGGAACATACCAAACTTATCACTGCTTAAGGCCACTGAGTAAATCTTTTAAACAGGACTTGCACATCAGGAACATACCAAACTTATCACTGCTTAAGGCCACTGAGTAAATCTTTTAAACAGGACTTGCACATCAGGAACATACCAAACTTATCACTGCTTAAGGCCACTGAGTAAATCTTTTAAACAGGACTTGCACATCAGGAACATACCAAACTTATCAATGCTTAAGGCCACTGAGTAAATCTTTTAAACAGGACTTGCACATCAGGAACATACCAAACTTATCACTGCTTAAGGCCACTGAGTAAATCTTTTAAACAGGACTTGCACATCAGGAACAATACCTGTGAAGAGAATGCAATTATATCCATGTCATATCTGCGGAGGTTGTTGGTCTTGCATGAAGAAAGTAAATATATAACTATAGTCTAACTATATTGTCACTTAAAATGATCACTTTAAATGCATCACTCTTAAGATGCCAATGCTTCCTTGCCAATGCAAGGGGAATATGTGAATATGTGTTTATGTACTAGCAGCCATGTATGGTGAATTTTGTGCGTGTTTGTGCTTATTTGTATGAATCCCTGTTTATGTAATTGCCCCCATTGAACCGCACTGGGAAATATGTTGGCACTTTACAAATAAACAATAATAATAATAGCGAATGTTCAGTTAGATGTCAGAAAACAAGTTGGGGATAAAAATGTGCTGAAATCCCACCACGTATCTGGACCAGATGTTACAGCCTCCACAGACTGCCAGTGTCCCTACAAAATGGACGCAATCACATGACCTTGATGCATTTCATAATGAACATACTTCTTCATGGAAAGGTTTTAACATCAAATTGTACTTTCACTATACATACTGTAGCTGCAGGTACCATGGGCGGACTGGCCAAGGGGGCAATGGGAAAATTCCCCCCGGGCTGGTCAGGATACAACATTTTAGGCCGGTGTCAGAGAGGAGGAGAGGAGAAGGATCTCTGTGCAGCAGCTCACTGGCTCTAGCCATTAGAGCTCCCTTCACAGCCCCTCCTCTCCCGGGCTGGCTCCTCTTTTCTACATTACACTGGCAATGGGAAGGTGCGTGCTTGCGTGAGCCCACGCGTATATACTTGTGTGTGTATAAATGAGGTGTGTGTGTATACATGTTTAAATGGTGTGTATGTATATACATGTATGTGCATAGATGTACTGTATATATGATGTGTATGTGTTTGTGTGTATAGAAGTGTGTGTGTATATAGATGGATGTGTGTGTGTGTGTATAGATGCATATATGGTGTGTATAGATGTATATATGGTGTGTGTATAGTTGTATATATGGTGTGTACGCATATACCTCCGGTATGGAAGGGGGGGGTTCCGGACTGCCGGGGTGCCGCCGGAGCTCCGCGCCGGGTTGCGAGGGCGGGCGGCCATCTTAGCTGTCGCGCATGTGCAGTGTAAGGCATGCGCATGCACAGAGCGTAGCAGCAGTGAGGCGGCCATTACAAACGGCTTCGTAAGGGAGTACATGTCACAGAATCCCCTAGGAGGGATAAAGATTTGGCACAAAATGGCCCCGCATGCCAGTAGAGACTGCAAGCAGAGAGGTTGTGTCCGGGTGCCATTAGCCCCAGACTAGGCCTAGAATAATCACTTAGGCCCAGGTAGTCCCCTCGCATGGTGGACGTTTGAGGGACCGCCCATAATAGAGGGAGTACTGGTAGAGAGCGCTGCAACAGGAGCAGGACGGCGATGTTGCGCAAGGAGGCTGACGGAGGCAGCATAGGAAGCAGGTATTGTCCAGGTGCCAGTAGCCCTGGACTAGGTCAGACATTCCCCTGAGGGCCCCAGTAAGGCACAGAGCCACTTTAGCTACATATTGTAGGGAAGGCCCCCAGATAGGGACACTTCACACTAGCACTTAATGTTGTTACTACACCGGTAAAGAGACGGCCACGGCCAGACCCAGGGCCTAAAGACTTTAAGGAAAACAGTCCTGCTGGAGTTCCCTCAAAACGCGGACACCACGACAAGGCAAGAGGGGATTTGGCAGATCCTGCGTCGTGGGATCATGTTGCGGCCCTGCAAATTCTGGATCTCCAGTATACCCTGGTCTGGCCTGAGACCAGGAAGTTACTACCGTACATCAATGATTTCACACAGGGGTAGCGCTACTCCACACACTTTGAGGTGGGCATTGTTCTGTGGACACCTGGGAGGTTAGGTGCCCAGGGCACCCTCAGAACTTTGGGAGAACCCCACAGGGTGGTGAATAATGTGTGGGTATCATGTTGGGGGACATTGTATTGTATTGTTATTGATATATGTGCGTGTGTTAGTAAACCAGTTGTATATTTTTCTCTGTAATTGGTTCCTGTGAAGGGTTATCTCACTACGATGGGATCCCTCCCAGGTGGAAGCGCTGTACTAAGGAAGAAAGAGATCACCCCAGGCTCCCAGTGGCGGAGGATTAGGCTTCCTGTAAGCAATACAGGTAATCAGCACGCATAGTTCCCATAGTCATAGGGAAAGGGGGCTACATTTGGAGGCGCTGCTGAGATTCAGACCTGGCATGCCCGAGAGAGTAGTACAAAAATTTGAGAAACCATGTTTGTGCCCTTCAAGCAAGAGGTCCGCAAGTGGGCCTTGGATTGTCACAAATCTCCCCGCCACGTGGTCGCAGTGGGGGACGTCATAGCCGTCACCCCCCCTCGGGAAGTCTGCGACTACCTGTTTCCCGCTTTAGCCCACGCCCGGCCCATAGGCTGCAAGTGGGACCCTACATACCCCTGGAGTATTGTCATTTCCTGGAAGCCCTGTCCATGGGTTGTCCGTTGATATACCCCGACCTACCCATGGTAACCTTCAGTCCAGAAACTACACCCAATGTACCTTACAGGGCTGCACTTCCCCGCTATTCAGATACACCCAGAAGGTACGGAGCTAGCCCGGAGTCAGTTCATAGCTGACCTGACTACCCTAGTTGCCGGTCATCCGGAGACTCGGGAGGGACACTACAGAAACTGGTGGAAGGCCTAGAGCAGGCCTCACAGTCCCACAACTACCGAAAACTCAAAGTCTTCTCCGGGATATCACCCATTCCTGTCAGAGAAGAAGGATTTGAAGCATGGAGGGACCATAACCTGAAAGTATTGGAAGAATGGTCTTGCACTGAAGCTGTAAAGAGGCACCGGATAATGGAGAGTCTAAGATCACCCGTCTCTACGATGGTGACCATGCACAAAGACCAGAAAATAGATGTTACCGCCCAGAAGAATATCATAGAAAACAGTTTCTAAGGGAATCTATAAGCCCCCACCATATAGTCATCATGATTCGGTGTTCCTTGCTACAAGGAAGTCCCCTACATTTGAGGAACTATTAAGCCTGGTGAAAGGGTATGAAGCCTATACCTGGTTACACACTCCTAAGATACATAAAGACTTTCGTAAGGAAGAGACCAAAGGGGCATCGGCCCAGAAGCCTAAGGAAACGGAAAGTACCAAAGATAACCCTCCTTCCGTGGCACCTTTCTCAGCTTTCATGGTGCCCTGGATATCAGTAACTATGCCTAGTGCCAGTGCGACCCGAGGTACCCGATGCTATAACTGAGGCCGAGAAGGCCATTTCGCCAAAGACTGTCCAAAGCCAGGGACCCCCACCCCTGGGGCCATGGCCTTCACAGTCCAAATGACAGAACAGCCATCCATGTTCTCGGAGAGCGCCCCTGTGCCTAGCTCCGAAGAGGCACCCCAACCGGATGCCTACAGTCAGGTAGGTCCTGCAGCTATAATATGAATCCTAGTGGAAGAAATCTAAGCCTCCACATTCATGGACACGGGGTCTCAAATGACCATTATCTACCGACCCTCCTACTATCTGCATCTGAAACACGTGCCTATGCAGTCGGCGGAGAAGATGAAACTGTGGGGCCTTAGTAGTGAAGACTACCCCATCGAGGGCGTGATTCAAGTGCGGTTGGATATGGTTGAACACCAACAAAACCCACCCCATGGAAGTGGAAGCCCTGATATGTCCCGAACTCCGGGAACATCCAAGTTCCCCCATCATACTGGGAACCAACGCAGATGTTGTGAGGGCTTTGATCCAGGCCTATCTGCAAGAAACCGGCGAATTACCACTATCCTCTGTATGGATCCACCCAGTATTGAAAGAGGAGTGCTACAGGATCACTGTCCAAGAAGGATTTGGCAAATTCTTCATTCTCGAGAAGGGGTTTATAATATATACATACACACAGTATGAATGGTGTATATGTATAGAGTACATAGTTTGCAGCACGCACAGCCAGAATAGCTTTCCTGATTCTCACCTGAAAATGAATTGGGTAGTCAAAAAGTGGAAAACATTCAGGCACTCACAGGATTTGAGAAAAAAGCAAAATAGCTAATTTAATATTATTATTTAATATTTAATCTTCATTTCGGCATATACGGCTTTCTTGAGAAAGGCTTATGTTTAAGCTGAAACGTTGATAAAAAAAATAAATTACTATTTTGCATTTTTTTCAAATCTTTTGAGTGACTGAATTTTTTATATATACATATATAATGTATATATGCCTGCAGTGCCTGCATGCCTGCAGTGTGTATGTGTGTGTACACACACACACACACACACACACACACACACACACACACACACACACACACACACACACACACACACACACACACACACACACACACACACACACACACACACACACACACACACACACAAACACACACACTATTTATGTAAACGTTGCATGTAATGCAATGTAGCACTGTTCCCCCCTCCCCCCTCTCTGGGAGATTACACAGCCTATGCTACCTAATGTGTGGTGCGATACCTGTTAGGGTCAGGAGAGCTGAGCTGATCTGCGCTAGTGTGGAGATCAGGACAGGCTTAGGTTCTTCCCCTGGTTCTTTTCATGGTGCTTAGCGCCTCCAGCAGTAGTGGGCTCCAGGATGTTCGGAGGTCAGCTCCCACAATTGCACTCTTTCCCCCTCACCCCAAGGACTGATACTCAGACTGAGGTATATTAGAACAGGATCTTTATTGGCTTGCACTCACTGCAGTTCTTTCTCACAGCGGTGCATTGTCTCAGAGGTTCCATTCCTCTGCATGGTGCTTTTGCCCTGATAGCTCAGAGGCTGGGGGTGAGCACGCTATCCTGCTATAGGAGACTCACAGCTCTCTGCTTCCTCTCTCTTCAAGAGCTCAAGCAGGACTCTCACTAACTTGGTCATGCCCTCCTAGGAGACTCAAGAAGTGGCGGGCTCATGGTCTATACCTATCCCTGATATGCTTACACAGGCTTATCACTCATAAGGGGGGTCAAGAGCCCATAGATTTAACCTGTTACTGCCTGCAGCTAACAGGACTTACATAACAGTGATAACAGGGGAAAAGAAAGGTATATTGAGACATACCCTGTTACATACATTATTACTCTGGCTGGTGTTTTGAAGCGGGACTAACATGTAATCCCCCAACTGATGAAATAAAGTGTTTCACATCTATATGCATATTGTGCAAATATGTTGTGCATGTATATGTATATAATACATGCATAGTATGTATGGAGGTTTTAAGATCCAACTGACCCAGGCATTAGTGGCTTGTTGGTTTGAATTTCCCACTGCCCTGATTGGTTTATGTAGCTCGCTCTATGTTTGGCCCACATAGCATCTGTGCTGTGATTGGTCCCACACGCAGCATCCACTCTTTGAGGGCTATGCACTAAGCTCCGAGCTTTCGCGCTGGCCTGAAAAAAATTAGCACGTCCGATACAAAATGAAGGCGGCGGCGCGATTCACTAAGGCCCGCAGCCCATTTTTTATCGGACATGCCCAAAACTGGCTTATCGTGCGTGCAATGTATTTCCCCCCTGCTATCGCACTTAAAGTTCCCGTACGCTAGCTGATTGAAAAAAAAGCCGCTTGTAACATTTGCATGGAGATTTGCCATCTCCATGCAAGGCTGTTACAGGCGATCGTACAATAAATAAATACATTTTAATTATAGTGTACATGAGCAGGGGGTCTCTCGAGCTGAACCGCATTGGTTTCAGGTCCGAGGACCCCCTACTTCAAGAGATACAGGCCCCGTTATGTGGTGCCGGTATCCCCTGCAGAATTTCAATGTCCCGGTCACGTGACGCGTACGCTTGAAAGTGCAGGGGATACCGGCACCCCATAAAGGGGCCTGTATCTCCTGAAGTAGGGGGTACTCGGACCTGAAACCAATGCGGGTCAGCTCCGGAGACCCCCTGCACATCTACACTATAATTCAAATGTATATTTAAAAAAGATTTAACAAACATCAATACACGACCCCCCTCCCGCCCTCCTCCCTAACACATACAGTAACATAATGTGCAAAATAACTATTATCCAGATATGGATAATAGATTATAAGCCCATTATTAAACACTGCATTAGCATACCTAAATAAAGTCAATAACAACAGTAGCCAGCTAATCCAATCAATACAAGCAGTAACAACATCAACAATTATTTAATTAAACCATTAACCAATGAAACCAATTAATTCCTAAACCAACTCAAAATGAATAGTAACACTAACCAATCAAACCAATTAATTACAACAACATTAATGAATGTAACATTAAAAGACAAATAAATACATTCAAACAATCTCTGAAAGAACCATAAAACGCATTAGCAACATAATACAACCTTAACTACAAACGAACACCAATCGCAAACATTTTATTACATTAAGCAGGAAAAATACAAACAATTACATCCACATAAGAAACTGACATTAAAAAAACCAACAGCAATACCAAGCCAGAAATGCCCCCCAAATATTGTAATAATAATGTATTAATCTGTACCCTAAAGAGGTACCGATTAATATATTATCAGTCAATGTGCCTCCCCCAAAAAATCAAAAAACACATCCAAAGATTAAACCTGTAAAAAGAGACATTTACAAACATTGAATATATTACTTACCATTAGAAGCGGTGGCCCTCCGACTCCCGGGGTAATAGGAAGCTCACGTACCTTGAAGGCCTCCAACAGCATCCGATGTCATCCGCCATGAAGATCCGGCTCAGGTACCCCAATCTTCTTTTTTCTTTCTTTAATCACCTTCTTCTATCTTCATCTGTAACCATTTCTTGTTCTTCTTTATCTTCTTTCTTCATCTGTCAATCCAAAATACCCCATGTTAAATCCCAGCCGATGCTGTCTCGTCGGCTTCTTGGGCTCAAATGAGGCGTCACGGCCTTAAATATGGCTTGTGACGTCACATTTAGCCTCAAAATGGTTAACAGCCACCTGATTGGCTGTTCAAACCATGTTCCGACTTTTCACATGACGTCACGTAAAGGGAATGATGCCAGCCAATCAGAATGACTGTGCTTCATTTGCCTTTAAGATGACGTCACGAAATCCAAGATGGCTGGCGTCACATGGTATCTCAGCCAATCAGAGTGTGGAATTGGTTCCCAAAATCTGATTGGCTGAAATACCATGTGACGCCGGCTTTGTGACGTCATCTTAAAGGCAAATGAAGCACAGCCATTCTGATTGGCTGGCATCATTCCCTTTAAGTGACGTCACGGCAAAGAAAAAATTAAAGTCTGCACATGGTTTGAACAGCCAATGTCTCTGGGGTAAATGTCTCTTTTTACAGGTTTAATCTTTGGATGTGTTTTTAATTTTTTGGGGGGAGGCACATTGACTGATAATATATTAATCGGTACCTCTTTAGGGTACAGATTAATACATTATTATGACAATATTTGGGGGGGCATTTCTCGCTTGGTATTGGTGTTGCTTTTTGGCATTTCATGTATTATGTGGATGTCATTGATTGTTTTTTCATGCTTAATGTCATTAAAGGTTTGCGATTGGTGTTCGTTTGTAGTTAAGGTTGTATTATGTTGGATAATGCGTTTTATGGTTCTTTCAGAGATTGTTTGAATGTATTTATTTGTCTTTTAATGTTACATTCATTAATGTTGTTGTAATTAATTGGTTTGATTGGTTAGTGTTACTATTCATTTTGAGTTGGTTTAGGAATTAATTGGTTTCATTGGTTAATGGTTTAATTAAATAATTGTTGATGTTGTTACTGCTTGTATTGATTGGATTAGCTGGCTACTGTTGTTATTGACTTTATTTAGTTATGCTAATGCAGTGTTTAATAATGGGCAAATAATCTATTATCCATATCTGGATAATAGTTATGTTGCACATTATTGTACTGTATGTGTTAGGGCAGTGTATTTAGTTAGAAATAATGTTTAGTATTTTTGTTGGCACAACATTGGTACCGCAGGCCCGCGGGTACCCCAGGACTCCCGCGGGGACCCTGGAAGCCGTGGGGTCAGCCGGGGACACCCACGCGACCCCCGGCCTCCCTCGGGGACCCCTGCAGGGTCAGCCGGGGACACCCGCCGGCCTGTTGTACTGGTTTTGCGCCTGCAAAAAGGTAAACAAAGAATTTTTTCTAAGTCCAGCTTTTTTTATCACATGCCTTTAGCTGGTGAGCTTTATTCAGCGCAACTTTAACGTACGATCAGTTTGCGTTGCTTAGTGAATCCCGCAGAAGGGCAGGATTCAGCGCAAACAGCTGATCGTACGATCAAAGTTGGACTTAGAAAAAATTTCAAGGAAAAGCCCGTTTTAGAGCGCAAAGTGCCTGTTTGCGCGGCTTAGTGCATAGCGCTCGGCGGAACTTCACGTTCTAAAAGCACTTTGCGCTCTTAAAACGACTTATCACTGCTTAGTGCATAGCCCCCTTTGATTGTTCACTACCCTTTCTCCATGATTTCCTATGGAGACAGGAATTTAAAAAAGGGGCGGCCGATCTCTGTCCAACAGATCATTCCTGGACTGATATGGAGATGGACTAAATGGTGTTCTCTGTGGGTGGAGAACACTCTACAACCCAATATAGAGGGGAGGCTGCCAGCCCCCAACGCTAGGACCTTTAACCCTTTATCAGCTGCTCTGGGGGGATGACGGTATGAGACCCCGGCCTTGGCCAATAGCCACACATGACCTTGATCTTGGGGTTCACCCTTGTCAGGATGGGTCCCCAGAGATCTCGGCTTAAAAGGGGAGATGTGATGATAGGGGAAATGTGGCTCTTCTAATGAAGGTAAAGACCAGCTGTTACTCCATCGTCTGGATGAATATTGTATTTCTTTATTTATATTGTGCCATTTATGTACATAGCGCTTCATAGAAGTAATACACGTGACAATCATATAGATCAGCGGTGTGCAAAGTGGGGGCGGGAGAATCTCTAGGGGGGGGCGCGGCGGTTACAGAGGTCCCGCGTTCTTCCCCACGGCATTTAATTTAAATGCCGGGGTGGGGCGGGGGTCGTGAGCCCTCTGTAACTCTCTTACCTGGTCTCTGCTCGGTCTTCGGCAACACGTCGCCATGGTAATGCACGTCAAATTACACATCGGGGTCACGTGACATCATATGACCCGCAATGTAATTTGACGCCGAGTCTTAGAAGAGGGGGGAGCGCGAATGCTGCGGCTCCCGGGCAGGCGGACCGCAGCTCGAGAGTCCCTGCTCTGAAGAGCTTACAATCTAATTGGTTGGTAGGAAGGACGTATAGAGACAGTAGGAGGGCGATCTGGTAAGTGTGTTTGCAAGGGGACAAGTTTTATGTATACGGTGTAAAATTATCACTCATAGAACTACTCATATGCTTCCTTAAGCAGGTGTGTTTTGAGTTGGGTCTTAAAGGTTGATAGAGAGGGTGCTTGTTGGACATTGAGAGGAATGGCATTCCAGCGGTGTGGGGCAGTCAGTGAGAAAGGTTTAAGGCACGTGTAGCCCTTGTACACCCCCTCCAAAGTTAGATTGGGGGTCTACTTCTCTTGCTACTCCATATTTGTGGTGATGTGGTGCGTACCTGTGAGGTAACAGGAGGGCTGAGTGCTCCGCCACGGGGAGCCTGGGGTGGTATAATTATTGTATTGGTGCAGCGCCTCCACCTGCAAGGGATCCCATCGTAGTGGGAGGAGGCCCTCACAGGAACTAGTATTCATAGTAATTACACGCAGGTATATTATAACAGTATTTACTAAACACATGTAATACACAACGAGTATAACACAGCCACGCAAGGCCTCACCCACACAATAACACCCGAGTGGAACTCCCAAATACTGAAGTGCCTAGTCACTTAACCCCTTAGTGCCCACAACCTAATCCCTCCCAAAGAGCATATGTGGGATAGCGCTTCCCATAGTGTGTTGGGCCATTGGTGCACATGAATAATACCTCTCTGGTCTCAGTCCAGACCAGGTCAACAAGTAAAGAACTCCGTGGATCTGCGACATGGTTCTGCACCGCAATATACCGGTTCCTCTACTGTGTTGATCCGCAGGCGGATGCCTCTGGGGCGCCACCAGCTAGATTGTACCCCTTTAAAATAGTCTGATAATGTGGCTTTACTCTGCTCACAGACCTCAGGCCGCACTTCACCTTCAGATGCAATGTCCTGCTGCTGATGTCTCTCACTGACACACTACTGGGGAAGGGTCCCTATCTAAGGCCTTTCCCTGCAGCATACACAATCTACAGTGAGTCGGGGGATCTATCTTGGACCTGGGGGAAATCTGGCATAGTCCAGGGGAGCACTGCTCCCTGGACATTACCTTCACCCTCTCTGTCCTGGTCCTGACTGATGTGGTGTCTCAGCACGCCAAATGTATCTACTTCTCTCCTCCGTGCTTCCAGGAGCCCTATTGGTCCTCCTGCAACACATGTCTAGCAGCCCCTGAGGCTTCTGGGACTTTTAGTCCCCTCACTAGGCCTATTCCTATTGGCCGTCGCACTGCGCATGCGTGACTTCAATGCGCATGCGCAACGGACTTAAAGATGGTGGCGCCCTATATATTAGGTACCACCGCGGAGCTCCAGTGACCCGATCGCCCCCCCGATGGCACCCGCGCACAGCCGCAATCTTTCCCACAGAGCCGTCCCCCTCGCGCAGCCAGGATGTAAGAGGGGGACCTGGCTACACGGGAGAGGGCTTTAGATACAAAGGGGTAGAGAGAAGACATCCTTGAGCAGAATGCAAGAGTCGGGATGGTGTATAGTGAGAAATTAGGGCTGAGATGTAAGGAGGAGCAGAAGAGTGTAAAGCTTAAAAGAGAGGAGGAGAATTGAGTGTGTGATTTGATAGAAAGCCAGGACAGGGATTTCAGCAGGTGAGGCGCTTAGGTAGATTTAGGAAAGATTAGAGTGATTCTGACAGCAGCATTTAGGATAGATTGTAGGGGAGACTGGGGAGAGACAGGAAGGCCGGACAGCAGGAGGTTACAGTAGTCTGGTCAGAGAGAATGAGGGCAGGTGTCAGAGTTTTTGCAGTCGAGCAAAAGAGGAAAGGGCGTATCTTTGAAATACTGCAGAGGAATAAATGACAGGTTTTGGCTACTTTTACACTTCAGTGTCAGTCTGCACATCAGCCTCCAAGAGTAGGTGAGAGGAGATCCAGGATAGAGCTTTGTTACAAAAACCAAGAGTATGGAGAATGTGAAGGGGAAGAGGGTGGTCCAGAAAATCCTCTGTCCTTTAACCCGGTATATTCATCCAATCATGGCTCATCTGGCCAAATATATTATGTGAATGGATATATTTAAACCTTTTTCTGTGTGTAATGTAACTGTAAGCATACAAATGTGTTTAAAGCATAGCCAAGGTTTCAGGACATGCAGGGCTAAGAAACCCTTTGTTCAGCCCACGTCTGTAGAAATGGCTATCGCTGGGACGGGAGGGGGAGGGTTTTGTTCTCAGTCCTGGTTAACTGTGACTCTGAAGGCAGGGCCATTGTCCAGGTCAAATGGAGTCATCCATCTCCACAGGAGGTATCCATCTAAACTGGGCCTTGAGGTTTTAAGATTCAACTGACCAAGGCATTAGTGGCTAGTTGGTTTGAAATTCCCACAGCCATAATTGGCTTATGTAGCTCGCTCTGTGATTAGCTCACATAGAATCTGTGCTGTGAATGGTTCCACACGCAGCATCCACTCTTTGATTGTACACTACCCTTTCTCCATGATTTCCTATGGAGACAGGAATCTAGAAAAGGGGCAGCCGATCTCTGTCCAACAGATCATTCCTGGACTGACATGGAGATGGACTAAATGGTATTCTCCGAGGCTGTGTGCCTTTCTGAAGTGGAAGATTTAAACTTGCCTGCTTGCATCTTGAAGCCAGTGCAGCCTAGAGTTCACAATCCGCCATAGAAGTGGAAGCTGCATCAGGCAAGCCATTTCAATGTCACCGGATACCTAGGACTGCTAGGATTCCCCCTGTATTCACTGTATGGTATAGATTATAGCTCTATTGGTGATTTAGATTGGTATAATAATAATTGCTGATTTATGGTATAGATTATAGCTCGATTGTGTTTTGTTTGATATGTGTCCTGTCTGCTGCTTGATCCCGTGAAAGAGTCCTGGTCTCCAATGACAATGATTACTTTCATTATTCGGTATTAATTGAATATATATTTTATTATGTATTGTATTTTATAATTGTGTGTTTCTGTGATCATTCTGTTGTACAGTAATTCGTATAAGCCAACACTCTTCTCACCTCCTGAAAATTTGTGTCAGACCCTCCATGTTCACTCCCCGTGCAGTCTCTACTTAACTCAGTGTCTGCAATCAGCTGTTTTCAAATACTCATGGAACAGAAATTCAAAGTAGCAGCACGATGGGATTAATGAAATCCATTTCTTGGATGTGACAGTTAAAAAGATTAACAATCGGATTGTAACAGATAAATATAAAAACCTATGGATTATAGCCCCCTTTCCCCAGGCCAATCGCAGATCGACCCCCATAAGGTGTACTGGGGTCTGGTTACGTGTCTTTGTGTGGTGCATACCTGCTGGCAACAGGAGGTGTACAAGAAAAAAATAAAAACCGGGCGCTTCTCAAAGTGAATAATTAAATAACTATTTAATATACGTGACAGTGATGTATAATTAATAATCAGTGCACAAAATTGTGTTTAGTGACCTTCACCAGTGTAAGAAAAATTATATAAATATTAAAGTGCAATACAATGAATAAAAAAGCAGCTCTACACCCTTAGGATGGACTGTTCAGGTCCAGATGGTTCTTGTGTAGATTTTCAAATTGGAGCGGAGCGCTGGGTGACTCAGGATTATGAAAAAGAAAAATAAATACAATAGTGCAGATGGTAATGATATAAAAATATAATAAAATGTTCTCTGTAGTAGTGGTACTCACAGATTGCACTATCAAATATAAGCGTATCAGAGACCCTTCTCTCTCTGATGGGAGCCCTTTAATGGAAATCCCTCAGAGTGGTATGCTGATACTGGAAGCTTGTATTATGGTGGTTCAGTTATCCTCCCAGGGGTATGTAAAAGTGAAAGAGAGAACACACAATAGAGTAGTATAGTCTAAAATTGTATTGGCAGCAATCGATAATCATATGTATAATACACTCACATTTTGTAATAAAATTTGGTTCGTGGGAGAGGACAGCTGTGAATGGAGAACACCGGTTGATCCTGGAGCGGAGGAGCCCTTCCGCATACGTCACTGGTACCTTCGTCACGTCCTGTGGTGTCGTAAGTCAGGGCGGAAGAGGCTGCCTGGTGTGTCCGTCTCCTACTGGTTTGCCAGCAGTTGTCTCCCGGTTTCCTCAGCACAATCACCTCCCACAGCGGATCGATTCAACGCGTTTCGCTGTGGCTTCTTCAGGAATCGAATAGGTTAACCCCATAGGTCCTCCCTTATATATATAGTCCATCATAAATTGACCCCTAATTAGCTCTATGTCAATTTATGATGGACTATATATATAAGGGAGGACCTATGGGGTTAACCTATTCGATTCCTGAAGAAGCCACAGCGAAACGCGTTGAATCGATCCGCTGTGGGAGGTGATTGTGCTGAGGAAACCGGGAGACAACTGCTGGCAAACCAGTAGGAGACGGACACACCAGGCAGCCTCTTCCGCCCTGACTTACGACACCACAGGACGTGACGAAGGTACCAGTGACGTATGCGGAAGGGCTCCTCCGCTCCAGGATCAACCGGCGTTCTCCATTCACAGCTGTCCTCTCCCACGAACCAAATTTTATTACAAAATGTGAGTGTATTATACATATGATTATCGATTGCTGCCAATACAATTTTAGACTATACTACTCTATTGTGTGTTCTCTCTTTCACTTTTACATACCCCTGGGAGGATAACTGAACCACCATAATACAAGCTTCCAGTATCAGCATACCACTCTGAGGGATTTCCATTAAAGGGCTCCCATCAGAGAGAGAAGGGTCTCTGATACGCTTATATTTGATAGTGCAATCTGTGAGTACCACTACTACAGAGAACATTTTATTATATTTTTATATCATTACCATCTGCACTATTGTATTTATTTTTCTTTTTCATAATCCTGAGTCACCCAGCGCTCCGCTCCAATTTGGCAACAGGAGGGCCTGAGTCTCCCGCGATGACATGGGGGATAACAGGAACAGATTACTGGGGTGGATGCCTTCGTTCTGTCTCAATGGTGCAGCGCCAGGAATGTGGGGTGGAATCCTTACCAGAGAGTGTTCCCACACAGGGATGAGAGATTCCAGTCTCACACAGGTTTGTCTTCCTTTTTAAAAGCAGCAGTCTTTATTCACAGCAGGGCAGCAGCAGCAGCCGACAGTACAGCTCATGCACCATCCACCAACTGTTCTCCTTTGTGATGGTCCTTCCCTGCCTCCACTCTGGATCAGGGGCATCCAGAGTGGGGCCAACTCTAACCTCACCCCCTAAGCAAGGTGAGAGGTACTGGTCCACCTCACTACACTATGGTTGGATCAGCTCTACTCATGAGCTGATCACTCTTCTCCTCCAACTCTAACTCACTATCACACTACTCACACACAATTTGTGCAGACAGACTAAATAGGAAGTGACACTGCTTTATGTAACCTCCAGTAGGCACCGCCCCTGCATCTCTTGATTGTAACTTTTATTTTTGGAGTTTGCCCGTGATATTTGTTCCTTCAGGATTACTTTTGGTAGCAGTGCTCCTTTGCTCTACTCTTCAATCGTTGCTTCTACACATCAGGATTGCACGCAGTGGAACTACTATTCATCATTGGTTTTCTGGACTTCAAGATACCCCCAAGGGCAGGTAATGGGCAATAGCCCTTATATTACTACCTATGACCCTGTATTGGGGAAGTTTATATTTTAAGAGGGATGTGCATTTTGACCATATCTGCGGTAGTCTGGCTGACTGACCGCTAGGTCTTTATTTTGCCCCCCCTTAAATTCATATTACCTATATGACCTTATGGATAAGTTATAGTGTTCCTATCTCCAATCATCTTCTCAATTCTATGATGATTTTGTGTACACACTGATATTGAGCGTTTATTCTCCACACTACTCCATATTAAACTTTCTCAGATGACTGCTCTATAGTGTGACTTGTTATCTATTCTAAGGAAGGGCAACTCCATATATACTGAGGTGTTTGGACACTTCATATTTTTCTACAAGGACTTTGGACACTTCATATTTTTCTACAAGAAGTTTGGACACTTCATATTTTTCTACAAGGACTTATCTACTGGTATTTATATCTATATTACCAATTTATTCTATGCTTTGTATATACCAGTACACTCCTTACTCACAATGGAAATAGAAGATGTTTCAGATGAGACTGTGCAGGAATCTACAAATACAGATTTTGCTTTTAATTAATTTGATCAGCGCGCAAGAGCCAAGAAGGCCCAAAGAGTTTTTGATGATGATGCAGAAGTGGAATGTGAGGATATTTCTGACTTGCATGACTATTTTCTTAAAGTGGAGAAATTATTAATAACTGACACAAGATTATGGTGGGATATAATCTCATTAGAGAATTATGCAAGGGTGAAACGTATACCTCGTGGTTTGAGGATGAAGAAGTCCCCACATTTGGTTTCTCTAGTCCAGAATTTGAAACAGACTGGAAAAACATCTTGAATGAATGTTCATTTAAGCTTATTGATCTAATCTTAGCACTTAAGAACAAGGAGAAAATAATAGTACGCAAGGAGGTTAAAACCTTGCAAACAAAACTGTTTCAATATTCAAAGATGGAAGGCTTTAAGGAATGTGATAAAAAGCTTGCTACGTCTATTAAAGATCTAGAAAAAGAAATAATGGGAAAAAAAAAATTAAGTTCTCACGTGATCAAATGGACTATGAGAAAAAACAAGTATACTCATGGGAAAAAATCACACAACCTAGAAGGGGGAGTAAAGATCAACAATCTGGCTATTCTACACCGGGCAGGTCTAGGAGTAATTCTTGGTCCCAGAAGTCAATTTTGAAAAAAACCTCATCACCAAATGCTGTGCAAAATATAGAATCTGATGTATCATACTCGGATAATGCAAGCCATTCAGTTTCATTCTTTTCAGAACAAGGGGGGAATTGTCCCTACCAGGATAAACCCAAGGAGCAGCGCCAGCAGGGGGCCAGATCTCGTTATGAACAGCCAACTAGAACCTTTGATGGTTATGATGATGGCCCCTCCACTAGCTATCCGTCAATAAACGAAAGGCGACGAGAAGGGGGAAGAGGAAATCAAGGCAAAGGGGCTCCACAGAAACGGAAAAAGAACTTTTGAATGGGGTTATCAATATATCTAATATTTAATTTTCTGAAGATGAACTGTCTCTCCTTAATAAAGGGTTAAAGTTTGCTCCAGAATGCAAATTTTATGTTTTTGATACAGTAATTAATCTTCATAAATTTATACGTAAATGTACCCTTAAAAAGTTCTATGATGCTAAAACTTCTAAATTAACAGATGCTAATACTTCTTCATATGTTTCTGATTCCATGAATGTTGTTGACACCGATAACCCTTTCGTTTCTTTCAGAGAACATTGTATTATTCAAGATATGGAGGAATTGGGGGGTACAATTGCGGAGGATTATGATCCAGATAACTTCCTGGGCAGAAAGGAGTCAGGTCTTAGAAAAAAATCTTTATTCTTTCCTACATTCGTTAAGGGGAAATTCCTCTCCACATTCGAGAGCTTAGTGGAGAGGGATCTCATCCTACTTGAAAAAGGTTTTACCTTTGATTCCCCGCACCGTACACATTACAAGGACAATCTCACTAGGGGTGAGATTGTTGCATTAAATGAGTTAAAAAGAAATAAAAACCTCATAATTAAGAATGCTGATAAAGGGGGAGCAGTCGTGGTGCAGCATAGGGATGACTATCACAGGGAGGCCCTTCGACAGCTCTGTGATACTTGTTCCTATGTTGTACTTCGTACGGACCCCACTAAGAGGTTCCAAGAGGAACTAAAAATACTTCTTGATGAGGGCACAATGTTATGTGTCCTCAATGAAAATGACAGAGAATTTTTATTTGACGCAACCCCGACCACGGCAGTGTTTCACCATCTCCCAAAGATTCACAAATTGCTTGTTTCCCCTCCAGGGAGACCTATTATATCCAGCATTGGATCTTTGGGGGATGGTGTTTCACGCTACATTGATCGGTTTTTACAACCCCTGGTGAGATCCTTACCATCCTTCATTTTAGATAGTGGAGATCTCCTGAAACATATTAGTCAAATCTCTTGGAAACGAAACATGATTTGGGTCACACTAGATGTGACATCTCTGTACACAATGATTGTACACCAACACGGGTTGACAGCTGTTCGCTATTTTCTTTCACGCACAGATATTTCACCTGCACAAATCACTTTTTTATTGGATTCTATCAATTTTCTTCTAACTCACAATTATTTTCTTTTTGATTGGGTTCACTATCTCCAAACACGTGGAACGGCAATCGGAACGAGCTTTTCTTCTTCCTACGCCAACCTCTTCATGGGGTGGTGGGAGTCGGTCCATGTGTTTGGAGATGGGAACATGTTCAGGAAGCACATTTTCTTTTACAAACGATTTATAGATGATTTAATTTTAATTTGGGAGGGTGATGTTTCTACACTTATATCTTTTATTCACACTTTAAATATTAATAATTATAATCTAAATTTCACATATACCTACAATCACCAGCACATTCACTATTTAGATCTTCATCTGTATGTTGATATTAATTTAATTATTCAATCGGACATTTATCGTAAGTCCAATTCCCGCAACACCTTTTTACGTGCCAACAGTGGTCACCCTAGGGCCCTTATTAAAGGAATTCCTAAAGGACAATTTATTCGCCTTGAACATAATTTTTCTAATGAAGAAGACTATGAATTACGAGTTAAAGATCTTTTTGATCGTTTAGTACAGCGTGGATATCACCCAGATGATTTATGTAAATCTATAAAGGAGTTTTCTGCGATCAATAGAGCGGATTTGTTTCACCGTTCCAATAGGGGTCCTTCTATTAATGATTCACCACTGTTCATCACTTCGTTTAGTGCCCAGGCCGAACAGGTCAAATCTATCCTAAAGAAACATTGGCCAATACTGTCTCTGGACACCATCCTGAAGCCACACATAGCCTCAGGCCCTAATGTAGTTTATAGGAAAGCAAGGACGGTAGCTAATTCTTTATCCCCAAGCCTCTTTTCCTCGGAACTTAAAAAGGAAAATATACTGCTGCGGCCAAGTTTATTCGAGCATTTGCCCGTTCTTGGCCGCAGCAGTAGCCTGGCGCGCGCCCGAGAGTGACGGGCGCGCGCCGAAGCAGCTAAAGAGCGCCCTCCGATCGGGGTGCTCTCCCTACCGCTGCCGGGTCCGCCGGGTCCCCCGGAACCCCCTGCCGCTGTCCCGCGATCGCGGGACACCAGGGCTCCCTCGGGGAGCCCCTGGACGCGCGTGCAGGGGGCGCACGCTCCCGAAGACGCGTGACCGCGCATCTATGATGCGAGGCACGCCGAGGGGCGACCACTAGCAAGCCGGGAAATCTCCCGGCTTGCGGTACCGGCCACACTTTAATAAAGTGTGTCGGTAGTGTACTTCCTAATGGTTCTTTCCCCTGTAGTACTTGCAAAATTTGTAATAATATGAAGAAATCAGACAGTTTTTTTATCCAGCCAAACTGGAAGGACTCATATAATGAAGTCATTTATTAATTGCAAATCTTCATACGTTGTCTACCTCATCACCTATGGATGTGGTAGCCAATATGTGGGAAGAACAATTAGGAATCTTAAAGTCCGCATGATGGAACATTTGCGGCTGATCTCTAAAGGGGATCTTAATCATCCCGTTCCCAAGCATTTCACCCATTGTCCTCAAGGTGGATTAAAAAACTTTAGATTCCAGGGTATTGATTTCATTCCACCACTACCTAGGGGGGGTAATAGAACCAAAAGATTAGATCAACGTGAGGCATTCTGGATCTTTACATTAAGGACCAGGGTGCCTCACGGTATAAATATTGATTGGGACCTTTCCCACTTTCTTTAAAATTGATACACTCTTTGATTACCCTGATCAATCAATTACTTATTAAATGTATTCTGTTTATGACATATTAATGTTGTTATCATTCTAATTATTAATATATTCTGTATTTTACATTCTAGTTAACAGTTCTCATTAACATTTTCTGTATATGGAACTTATATAGTGTTATACACTTTATGGATGTTATTTTGCTTATTTATCATAGTATATTTTTATATATATACATAAAGATTAAGATGATTGTACAGTATGTATTTATTTTCATGTATTCACTGTTTTCCAAAGAGATGAACTTTGCCAATCAACAATCACACACACTGAGCCTGTGTTCTTTTTCAAATATTTATTATACATTTATTTATCATTTAAATTGAATTGGTGATATCTATATGTGTATTTATTATGTTATAGCCAGTTTGTGTTTGTGATTGTTAACATGTTTTCTTGCATCTAATGTATTTTATTTATCATAAGGTTTTTCTTATATTTATTTTGTGTTTTCTTCAGATTAGTTTTTACGTCTATTTTGCAATTTTTTTCAGTTTTGTTAAAGTTTTTCAATAAAGTTTGTTTTGTTTTTATCACTTTCTCCACCTCTAGCCCGGTATCCATATCCATGAGATTGCCGGTATCTCGCCACTATGGCTCTGTCTGCCCAACTTAATTTAGTCAGTTTCCGGTTCCCAGCCTTGCCTGGCAGTACACAGAACTGTGGCTCCTCAGACGCAACATCATCATATAGAATAGATGAGCCTTTGGGGGTAATCACTTTTTGTACAATATCTCTCCACCTGTTATCTAGCTCGTCGGCAACCTCCTGTAGAGAATAGGTGCCTACGTCCCACCAGTGATCTACAATATCCTTCTTAATCAACACAAATCTGATGTGGTCCATCCCCTCATGATACCCTGTGAATAACGGTGCCCACCATTTATCTCGGTGCTTGTAAGAGGACATGTGCAGAGGTATGCAATGGAGACTGTTTTAAGGTGAAATTAAATAAGGCTTTTATTGTGCCTGTTTCTTAAACACAAGAAAATCACCCAAACGTATGCAAATAAGGGGTCAAACAAAGCTTCTGTTCCACTTGGGAGTATTTCTAGCTAAACCTATGCAGTCAACAACTCCCTTTAGATTAGCATGTCTCCCAGCCCCAAACATATATCTTGATATGTGCAGATATACAAAAAGTCTTAGAAAGTAAAGTCTTATCTGGTTCTTGTAGGGGAAGGCATCTTTGTTCTCCAGGTTTTAGAAGTCCTTTCCCCTGTGTCTTTCTGGCAGCGTGCAGTCTCTGGCAGGCTCAAGATATCTGTTCCTATGGTCAGTCCCACAACTTGTGAGACTCAGGAAAAATCTCCCTTCCTGTCTCAAAGGCAGGCTTTTCTAACAAACCTAATCAGCCAGGTGGTGTTGGTTAATTGACTACAAGCAGTTAACACCACACTGCTGGATTAGCGGTACATTTCCTGAACAGGGATAAATCCCCTGTTACATACCTCCCCTGTTTGTGGGAAGCTCGGGCTTGCCACGGCCAAAGCCCATCCTTCCACTCTCATTCGAGATATCTCTGTGACTTGAATGGGAGTGGATGGAGGAAGAGAACCCTCAGTCCTGCTGGGATTGGAGCCCTTTCTCCAGTTTATTCGTGTCTCCTCCCGAAGGTGCTTGAGATCAGCACTCCTCAGTCGCTCGAGGAGGACTTTTTCCAAGTATAGTCTTTTTACTGCGTGCGCGGTCATGAGATTTCCCTTGCGTCTGGTGCTCCTCTTATTGTAGGCAGACAGTATGGCAACAGTTGCAGAGCGTTTAAAAACAGCCCTTTGAGTTTTCCGCTCTTGAAGCTGTCTCTCTGCACTTTTTCCACTCAATGGAGTTGCTAGTTCAGCTTCTTTGGGATTGAGTTTCAATTCCACATCCAGTTCCAGAGAATGTCCCATCTTTCCAGCTTCATCAGCTAAGGATTCTTCGGGTTTTGATTCAGCACGTGTACCTTTTTTTGTTGCCTGTTGGGTGGCTGAAGGTTTTGCTAGTGCTTGTTTAGGTGATTCAAATTTTGCAACCTTGTTTTTCAGACAAGCGGTATTCCCAGCTCTCACTGTACCCTTGTCTTTATGGGTTTTTGTGGCTGTGGGATACTGACGCTTGGTCAGGGTCAATACTTGTCCTTGTAGAACTGTAATCTCATCCACGAGAGATCCCTGTTTTTTGAGTGTGTCTTGCAAGTCTCTTCTCAGGGAATTTATCTGCACACTTTGCTTTCTCTGAGCTTGCTTCCACATTTTCATTGTATTGTGAAGCACTGTGAATTTCTTTGCTCAGGCCACAGTTACTTGTCTCAGTTTCTGGACCTTCTTGTGCTCCCTCTTGTGCCGAGTCACCTGGGCTCTAAGCTTGGCCTCAAACGATGCTTTGGTGATGCTCAGGGTAGCTTTCAGTTTCTCATGCTGCTTTGCGGGGACATACTGGGTAATCAGACATTCCTGCAGCACTTGTACTTCTTTAGCAGCCTGCAGATTGTCTACCTGCAGAATGTGCTGCTTCTCCTCTGCCTTCTGGAGGTGTGTACGCAGACCTTGCAGTTGGTTCTGCAGTCGGTGCTCTGCTTCAAACTTATCATCTTTCAAAAGTTTATTTATTTCTTTAAGCTCGTGCAGCTTTTCATTCTTTTCCTTGACGAGGTCTGTCAAATGAGAATTTTCTTCTTTCAGTTTTAAGTTTTCTCTTTTTGCAGTCTCTGTAATTTTCAGGGCCTCCATGTATCCCTCCTTCCATTTACGCACATCTTCTGTGAGAATGACAGTCTCCTGGCGGGAGACTTCCATATCTAGGTTGAGGGTCTGAAGCTCCTTCAGAGAGATTTTGAGATTCATATTAAGACTGAGGTTAGTTTTTTGAGAGATGTCCAGCTCCTCAGTGAGACTGTGAAGTTCCTTTTTAGAGACTTCCAGATTTGTGCGGCAGGTGCCGATCTCGTGGTGTGAGGCATCCAGTGCTGTGCGGAGTGTATGAACCTCCATCTGGGATACGTCCACCCCTGTCCGGACACTGTTGACCTCTTGTTGTGAGGCATTCAGTTCTAGGCGAAGACTGTGAAACTCTTGCTGAAAGACTGTAATCTCCTTCAGTGCCTCCTCATACTTCCGCTTCAGCTTAGCCATCATTTTATTGGATTGGCTCTGTTTTTCCACCATGGTGGCTTTTGTAGTGTTTGCAGCATCTAGCTCAGTCTTGAGATCGTCCAATTCTGTCCTGGCCAAAGAGTAAATTGTGAGCACATCTTTCTGTAGCTTCACGTTATTTTTCTGTAGCTCTGTGTAATCATCTTTCTTTTGTTTCAATTGTTCATGGAGCATATCACAGTCATGCCTGGCATTTTTCAGGGCATCTTCAGGGCTGGTCAAGGGATCGACACTCACTGGTTCCGGCTCCGCTTCCCTGGGATGGTTGGTTGAGGGTTCCTCACTGTTTGCACTGGACAGACACTTCTTTGGGGCACACGACTTCTGCCTTGGGCCCTCTGGATATTCGGTTATCCGCGAGACGAATTCTCAATTTTCTCTAGGCTGCAGGGCAACTCGTCCCCCCTTTTCCTCCACAGGATCTGCGGACGTGTCTGTTCCTTCCATGGTAAGTGAAGAACCGCTTTTCTTTTTCCGCCTTTTTGTTTTAGATGACTCCGTCCCATCAGGAATACTGGGGTCTCCTTCTTTATTTGATACTTCAGCGGCTTCATTGGATACGCCAGGCTTTTCTTGCAGTTGCGTTAGCTGACAGAAATATTTGGTGATCTGCTGCTCCTGCTCTTTCTCCTGCTGATCATATTTGTCATCATAGAGAGCGGTCTTTTCGGTTCGTGCCGAGTTCAGGCACCCCCACCATTCTTGGGGTGTTTTGTGGGTGTGACTCGGTTCGGGTTCCCGTAAGAGATGTCTTCCTCTTTATTGGACTGGAAGGGCCACTCTTCCGTGGGATAGGGTTCATTACAGGAACGCTGCATCTTGTCCTCCATTTTTAGGCTACCAGGTGTAATTTTCTTCCTGACCTCAGGAGGCGCTATTGCAGCTGTTGCCACTCTATTTGCTAGAACCCCCAATTGTGGTAGTCCTACAGGTGGGCATATTTTGCTTGTAGAGCTCGTAGCTCTCACAGGCATCTCTGTAGACTTTTTCTTTTTCTTTCCTTGGGTAAGTTTTACAATATCAGCAGTCTGTGCTCGCATTCGCTCTCATTAGGTATACTGGATGTGCAGTTGCTAGGTAAAAACTTCTATTTGCATTACACCATTTACTTGCTAGGTGCAATCCCTCCGCTTCAGCAAAATAATGTGGTTTTCTGCTTGAGTTCAGTAATTTTCAGTCTCAACTTTGGGTATTATGGCATTCACTCTTCACACTTTGGGTGCCTGTTTTACTCCCAAAATACATAGACAGACTTTACTTGCAGAAAAAATATATATATTCTTTGTAGTGGAATATTTCTTTCACTCCCGGCAGGGCGACTCAACACTCAGCAATTGGCTTTGGGATACCTTTTACACAGCTCAGCAATTCCTTTTTCCCCGGTAGGGCAATTTTACCCTCAGCACTTGTTTACTGAAAATTCCCCTGCTTCAGCACAGTCTTGCATCAATTTTCACACTTTTCTGCATATACTCCATTCACAGCTGGTAGTCCTATGCGGTGTGGCAGCCTTTACTTACAGAATCAGTACCGCTCGTGGGTCACCATCTGTATTCACTGCTTCAGCGAAACATTTGAAAACAACAAACGCCTATCCCTTTTAAGAGCTAACTTACTTCTTGAACCCTGACTACGGCTGGAAGGCAAAACTCATATTTCAATTACCATATTATACTTTATTGTGATAGGAAAGTAAGGTTTACCTGCTTCCACAGTCTCTCTCTCTCCTCTTGGGATTGGGGAAAAGAGTCAATCTGTGCAGTGTAGATTTCCTGCCTGGATGTGTATCCCTTTAATTCTGGTCTCTGCTGCATGTGATTCTTTGTTTATGTTGCTCAGGCTGTTTGTAGGCAAAAAGCACAACAAAAATTCACATGCAATCTCCAGGGCCCTTTTTAACTTCAAGGGCCACCTATCGTCCCACTTCTGACAACCATATGTAAGAGGACATGTGCAGAGGTATGCAATGGAGACTGTTTTAAGGTGAAATTAAATAAGGCTTTTATTGCGCCTGTTTCTTTAACACAAGAAAATCATCCAAACGTATGCAAATATGGAGTCAAACAAAGCTTCTGTTCCACTTGGGAGTATTTCTAGTTAAACCTATGCAGTCAACAACTCCCTTTAGATTAGCATGTCTCCCAGCTCCAAACATATATTTTGATATGTGCAGATATACAAAAAGTCTTAGAAAGTAAAGTCTTATCTGGTTCTTGTAGGGGAAGGCTTCTTTGTTCTCCAGGTTTTAGAAGTCCTTTCCCCTGTGTCTTTCTGGCAGCGTGCAGTCTCTGGCAGGCTCAAGACGTCTGTTCCTATGGTCAGTCCCACAACTTGTGAGACTCAGGAAAAATCTCCCTTCCTGTCTCAAAGGCAGGCTTTTCTAACAAACCTAATCAGCCAGGTGGTGTTGGTTAATTGACTACCAGCAGTTAACCACCACACTGCTGGATTAGAGGTACATTTCCTGAACAGGGATAAATCCCCTGCTACAGTGCTCATATGATGATGATACACTTATACCTTCCTCAGACTCTGTTCTGGAGGATACACCAGATGTCGCTGTCTCTGTAGAGTGCGAGCCTCTGCGTCTACTTCTAATGACATTCTTATAGATTGTGGGGTTCATCTTAGGTGGTGTGGGACTTACTGCACCGACACACTTTATTCGAGCAAATACCCGGTATGTACCTGGCAGATACCTGGAATGCGCCGCTCCTCACCTCTGACAAGCCCCGTTGCATTTGCCTTCCCAGCCTGGGTTCATGCCTGGCTGATGGGCGGCTGATCTGTTAAATGATAATGATTAGGATTTAATAGGCTGCAATGCTTCGCGTGTCTACCAGATGGCATAAATTCATGAATTGTAATGCAGTATATATATATATGTACTGTGCAGTATTGCAGCCAGCGGGAATAAAATGCTTCAATCCCTGCCGGAAAATAACTCAATGCACTCGGGCAGAAAACAGTCACAAACCTCAATACACCCGGGTATACCCGAATTCGTGGGACTAGCCGAGCTCGAATAAAGTGTGTCGCCAGTGTATGGGACCCGCTTTTGCAGTAGACTGGGACCCTCGGGCCCTACCTCTAGGAACAGGATTAAACACAGTGGGGTTAAGTACACGTACAACATTTGACAATGGTATCTCCCCATCAGAACCCTCATCACTTGTCAACCAATCCCGCCAATCAGTTGAATACTTGGGCGTCTTATCCATCTTACTCCCACTAGGACCCGGTGGCACGACACATGACGGGGCAGGGGCAGTGGCCGGGGCAATGGCGCTAGGGGCGATGACCATGGGATCGCCAATGTCCATTACAGTGTCTCTGAGTCGGACGATGCCACGACCTGTAGGTAACTTCTTACTGGCTCTTTCGGCAGCACTTCGGGCTCCTCGCTTGGCTACTTGAGCCTTAAAATCCTCAAACTCTGGTTCCAACCCCGCTCTCCTTAGGGAAGTCAGCAAAGCTTCCGGGCCTCTGTGCCAGTCTGACCCGGAAGTGACGTCATCGCTGGTCGCCACGGAATCTCCATCCGCTCCTTGGTCTCGCATCGGAAGTGCGTCGAGGACCAGAAGGGGCGGTGGTGGACCATCAGGGTCGCGGACGGGCAGGTAGGCCTCAAGCCCTTCTCTCTCCATAGGTTCCTCCTTCACCTGGCAGGAATAAGGGGGTGGTGGTGTCCTCTTACCGCTCCGCTGTCTTGCGATGCTCTGCGGTTCCTCCGGAGCTGTCTCGGATGCCATCTCCGCCGTGGGACTTCTATGCGGTTCAGGCCACACCAGCGCACGCCGTCGGGGGGTCTCCGGACTCATCTGCTCCATCTCAGAGGTAAGTGGGACTTCTTCTTTACAGCTGGGGTGGTCCGCCGGCCGGCGCATCACCACCGATGACAGGCTGTCTCTCTCATCCGACGAGGACTGCAACGGCTCCTCCGCTTGGGAATCACCTCGAGTCCTTGCTGCACTGCCAGTGGTTAGGGGTACGAAACGGGCCCGCTCCGGTACCTCCACTGCGGTCACGCTCTCCTCCGTTGGGACATCTCTTGGTGGTTGGGCCTGGGTCCCAACCACAGGGATGACATATGAGACCAGGGCAGCCTTCGCATCCGCCTCCTCTACCTCGATCAGCGTCGCTGGAGAGGCATCTCGCGGTGTCTTGATCATAGGGCATGGCTCGATAGGCCATAGGTAGAACGTGCCACACTGTTGGCACCGTGCCGTTGTACTTGGGGCCGGTCCGGGTGTCCTGCATTGGACACACAGGCACCGCAGATATTCTCGGCCATCAACCTCCACAACCAGGAAGCCTCCTGGAAGCTGATAAGTGGTTACGCTTAGGTCAGCCATCTTTTGCGCTGCGGTTGAGTTGCTCAGCTTGCTGGTCTCGCTTTTCTTGCACTTAGCACCTTCTCCTTCACCAGTCAAGCAGAAGTGAAGTTCCTCAGCCTCACTTCCTGTCCCTCCTTCCGCTGGGGAGGACTGCTTGGATTGGTTCTTGGCGGTCCCCCTCCCTCTGGTGGAAACAAGAGGAGGGGCACTCTCTCTCTCTTTGTGTGACGTGGTTTCGTCTGTCGGCCAGTCACTGCACAGGTGGGCGTGGTTTCGGCTTTCGCGCCGCTCTCTTCTTTTGGCTGGGGATCTGGGTTTGGCGCCAAACCCCTGCACATCTCTCGCCACATTTCTTTCACAGCCTGCTTGCACACAGCACATGCGTGATCTAGGCTTGGCGAAAATCGCCATTTTGGATCGGCTGCAACCCACGTTGCAATGAATGACGCAGTTGTCACCATTTTAACCTCCTCCATGCCCTGCAGAGCACATGTATCTCTCGCCGCCATCTTTAGTGAGCCCTCTAAGCCCACGATAGCGCTACTCTGTGTCTATGGTGTAACTCGTTCCTAGACAATTACTATACTTAATGGTTCTCTAACCAATGAATATAACGCATAGCATACGCCAGGATAGGCAGAACTCTCTCCTAGTACACCGCACTCGCTGACGGTTCATAACAAGCACTCTGTGGTGTTTTCTGGATACTGGCTAGTGTACTTGGCATTCCTTAGTACTGGGCGTCAACCTACTTTTGGCCACTCATAGTGCAGACCCTATGCTGAAGTCCCTGGACAAGTTAACACACTAACCCCCACAGGAATCCTACACTATCTGCCTCAAGGGACTAGAACAGCTATAGCCTCTTTATCCAAATTTACATCACCCTCCTAGAGCACCTAGGGTGTACTGTGCGAGAGGACGGTCTCTCCTGACTACCCCTAGTCTGCAAACATGCCCTTCCTTCTGCAGCACTTGCTCTGAAAGTGTACCTACATCTTTCAGTTCTGCCTGGCTGAAAACCTGTCCTGTTGCTCTTAGCTATCTCAGCAGCGCCTCCAATTGTAGCCCCCTTTCCCCGGACCATAAAGGGGCTATCACTGAGTCAGCTTTTAAGGGTGAAAATAATTGTGTCCGAAGAGGCCTTATTTGAAAGTAGAGCAACTCAAATGGTACAATAATTTGCAGATAGAGGATATGTAGAAAAATTACTTTTACAAGCTAAAAATTAGGTATGCAAAATTAGAAGACATAGGGGCTATGCACTAAGCAGTATGTTTTTGTGCCCGATTGGGAATTTTTGACTCACACGTTATAAAGTGAAGCCAAACGCGGGATTCACTAACAAGTGACGGACATTTTGGTCCGTGCGGCCAAAAATATGCCCTATCGTGCGAGCTGTTTTTCCACCCTGCTATCGCGCTTAAACTTGTAAAGCGCGATAGCTGATAAAAAAAAAAACCTGTAAGATCTGCATGGAATCGCTGCATCGCCATGCACGGCTCGTACAGGCGATCGTACTGTAAACATATACATTTTAATAATAGTGTACATGTGCAGGGTGTCTCCTGAGCTGAACCGCATTGGTTTCAGCCTCGGGGACCCCCTACTTCATGAGATACAGGCCCCGTTATGCTGTGCCGGTATCCCCCAAGCTTTTAAAGCTCACGCGTCACGTGACCAGGGGATTTAAATCCTGCAGGGGGATACCGGCACCCCATAATGGGGCCTGTATCTCATGCAGTAGGGGGACCAATTCGGTTCGGCTCTGGAGACCTCCTGCTCATCTACTCTTGTATCAAAACACACATCACAATAAAAAAATCATTATTTCCCGTATCGGATAGCCGCTATGGTAATGAAGCTGCTTTAATATAATTTGTATTAATATTGTGCGGGAGCAGGGGGTCTCCAGAGCTGAACCGCATTGATTTTAGCCTCGGGGACCACCTGCTTCCCGAGTTACAAAGATCCAGATTTAATCCATCCTAGATCCATCGTTTTTTTTCAAGCCTCAGCGCCAGAGAGGTCTGTTTTTGTTTGAGATCTAAATTACTACCAATCAATTAATCCAATCCAAAATAAATACCACAATTAACAATTAAAACACCAAAACAAAACCATTAATAAATAAATGAAAGCTCAAAGTAAACACCATCAGACAAAATCTAACTACCAAAAAGACGCCACTATTAAAAAGCAAGCACCCTCCCCCTGAAATAAACTATTTAAAACACCATGAAAGCGGAAAAGGAAGGATATTCAGCGCTCGTGCTGTAGCTACAAGAGGGGGGAGGGCACCCTGAAAAACAAGGTAAGAAAAAATGCACAAATGCGCACCAGGGATTAGTTAATGGTAATTTATTAAAAATACACAAATACTGAGGGGATCCAACCCCACCTCAGCTAAAAATGCTATACAGCTTAGACACAGTGACCATAGAATGTGACCTCTGATACTACCTAAACCCTAAACAGTACAACATACAAAACACAGTAAAAATACATTTGATCAATAAAACAAAATGTGAAAATCCATCTAACGATTTAAAGTGAAACCGCCATAGATAATCAAACAGCTGGCAAGGGGAGACGGACACTTACACTGACGCAGAAATGCGGGTTCACGGTGTCCGCATAAAGATCCGGATCTCGGCACCGTGAAGATGGAGTTTTTTTGGAGAAAGGATGTGATGTCATCCAAAGGGAGTGGGAACCCCCCGGGGTGCACTGTGGGGCCTGCGGACACCCGTGGGGGCCCCCGCCATCCTGTAGTATTAATCCTGTTGGTACAAAAATAAATAATGGTTTTATGTGGGGACACAGGGTGGGTGGGTTGTGTATTGTTGTTTATTAAATATTGTAATGGTTTTTGGGGGCCTAGGAGGTGGGTAGTAGGGCTGTTGTGTGTATTTTATTGTGGGTAGCGGGGTTAGGTGAAGGGGGTATTAGCCCCAAGGATGGGTGTTTAGGCCTTACGGGTGGGTAATGGGGGAGGGTGGGTTAACCCCTTAATTACTATAGCAGTTACTAACCGCTAAGGTGATTAAGGGGTTAGGGGAAATTAGACTTTCTTTTTTTTACGTACTGTATTGTTTGTGGCAACGGAGGACATGGACGGTGATGAGGATGAGGATGGCCTTCATCTTGGCAGCCTGGCAGAGGTGAGTGCAAGATTTATTTACTTTATTTATGCTGCTTAATGTTGTATTTTAAATGGGCAAATGCACTATTATCCATATCTGGATAATAGTAATTTTGACCATCATTTTACTGTATGTGTTAGGGGGAGTGTCACGGTGAGATTATGGCAGGCTGTATAAGGTCACATAAATATATATATAACAGATGATATATATTTATCACTGGGTCTGAACTGAAGCGAGTCTTAGATATAATAAAGTACAGTAGCGGCACACTTTATTCTTACCAATGCCGGCGGCATGCCAGGATCTACTCCGGCTGCCGCCAGTCAAGACCGCGCGCCGCCGCGGTTCCACCACGCACCCCCCCTCCGCTTCGGGCGCATTTTAGCCCCCCTTCCCGACCCCGAACCCGGCTCCTGCTCTGCCCCTCTGCTTCCCCGCACCCCCGCTTACCTCAATTTACACTCCAGGGATGTCGGGGAAGCCTGGGAAACCGGGCGCGTCACGTGACAGTGACGTCACAGTGCGCCGCAACAAGCCGCGTCACCACGCTTCCCGCACGCATCCCTCCGTGCGGGAAGTGTAAGAATTAATATTGTCGCTACAGTATATTTATTCCTTTGGATAGGTGAACACACGAATAATACAGTAACAGACAAGAAGTACACTTACTTAGGGGTTGGGGAATGGGCGATGCCGCCGTTGAAGTCAATGGGAGTTTTCCGCCGTAGCCGGTCAATGGGGTTTGACCGCCATTGGAGTCTATGGGAAAAATCCCGAACTTTCAAGAGGGTACCAACCTCCGTTGGGTTGGTCCCAGAGGGTAAAGGATGGTTCTGCAGCGATGCCGGAGAAGATACCCTGACTCTCTGGACCCTCCGGAACCGGAGTTATGGAATACCAAAATTGAGCTTTTCACACGTAGCCGTTTTCCTGAGCCGGTTCGGCCGCCGCCATTGGAACCTATGGCGCGGCCCGCTCTTATGGGTTCGACCCTTATCGGGGGTCCAGGATATGGGGACCCGGTTGTGGTCGAGTGGGGGGAGGTCTAGGAACTAGGGACAGAAAGAATTTCATTCCTAGGGGCTTTAGAACTGTTTATTCCCACGCCACTTGTCGTTGAACTTGACTTGTAAGTGATCAAAGCTCTCCTATTGAAAATGTATCCGCTTTGCGGTTAAGCGGTTTGGACGGCAGCCAACTTGTTCCTGGAAAGCTCTTTCGAGGGTTTCTCCATTGAAGTCAATGAGCCCATAGACTTTCAATGGGAAACCGCCGCTCTCCCTCTCGGATGCCATCTGCTGGTCTTCTCAGGAACCGGACTCCACAGCAAGATTCACCATTAAAAAGCATTTAAGCCCTAATGGCGGCCTATGGGAACCTGCAAAATGGTGCCTGAAAAGGCGGGAAAATCTACACAAAGGGCTATAATCACTATACAACTATTAACCCTTGTGCTCCCGGATGGATCCCAGTGTGTGTGGGCTGCAGACCAGTTGTTACAATAAAACAGGGGAAACAGGGGAATACACATGTACATGTCATTACATTGGTTAAATCACCGTTCTGGGTTTTAGCCCAGTTAACCCTTTGACTCCCGGGTGAGGTCAGGGGATGGCCAAATGGGGTGTAACCCCTTTAATCCCGGGCCACCCCCTTTGAAGGAAGACCTAATTTCCTCGCCTATGCTTCAGAACTGAGAGGAGCCTTTCCTCTGCCAAGAAAACTGAAGCCTTGTGACTGGATACACAATCTGCACCATTTTGCAGCAGACTTCCCCGGAGAAGCTTTCATGCCCTGCCACTGTTATCTTCGATTTTTGATGAACCTTATCAGGCCTGGGAGACGAACAAAATGAAACGTAACGCACGCCAGGTTTCAAATCCTTTGTCTCAATTTATTACTCATAGGGTAATGACTTTTATACAGAAAAAAAAAAGATATTGGTTAGAGGCGTAACATAGGCGTATCATAGGCGTATACTAGGTGTGTCTTGGGCGTAGCTTTGATTAGAGGCGTGATTTAGGGGCAGGACATATTAGTGGCGTGACTTTTGAGACGTGTCTTTTTCCAATACAAGCAATTGTCTGAATACATAGCTTATTCATTGTCTGTTATCAAAAGAGACCTTGAGTCTTGCAACTTTATTACACTATTTTTCTTCATGCAGAGAACCATTCTATTATATTCTACTAAAACACCAGGAAATTGACATCACAAAAGTATCTAGTAATATCCTGACCAGAAAGAAAGGAAATGCAATTTAGCAGAGAAACTGAGTGCATTTATGAATTATATTTCAGCAAAAGGCTGACTACAGAATCTTAACTAGTTATGACCAGACAAAATGGAAGCTTAACATGAGTGCAGACTCTGGCCTGACATACTGGTCCTAACAATCCCTCCTTTTTATTCTCTAAAAGAACAAATACCCTTACTAGGTACGCTTATCTATGACTATGGCCTTATGGGGACCAATAGTATCATAGACTCTGTTCATGGCCACATATGACTTATTAGTTGCATACATGGCGTGAGATGAAACTGAAGGTTTCCTTGAGACAAATGAAAGCATTGCACACTTAGCACAGTGAAAAATAACAAAAATTGCTGCGATTATACTAATCACTACAATAAAACCATAGAAAATTTTCATACCCAATTCTCCGATCCAACTAGTGAGTCCTGACATCCAATTTAAGCTAAGGCCTGGGGATTCTTTACGCGTCCTTGCCTGAATTTCCTGTAACTTATCCATATCTTTATGAATAGCGCCAGACTCATCCTCAATATAGGCACAGCACTTCTGTCCTACAAGTTTACAAACACCTCCTTGTGAGGCTAGCAGATAATCAAGAGCCATTCTATTCTGTAATAATACTGTTCGGATCTGCTCTTGTTCATTAGTCAGACGGATAATAGCATCACTTGTCTGATTAAGAGCATCATTAATATTTACCATCAGCTCACTTAATTTAGAATAGAGATCCAGAACACCTAAACTAGGTATAAAAACCCCAGCTGCAATGCGGGTTGGACTAATGGTCCTGGTCAGAACTTTTCGATTTCTCAGCCTTCCTTGGGGTAATGTGTCAGATACATAGAAAGTGGGAAGAATGAAACCCAGATAACAAAGGGCAGTGTGATTGCAGGGTACAATCTTAGTGGCCCACATGCCACACAACCAATAGAGAGATATATATATATATATATATATACACTGGCGACACAGTTTATTACACTGCGGCCAGATCCGCAAGCCGGGAGATTTCCCGGCTTGCTAGTGGCCGCCCCTCGGCGTGCCGCGCGTCATAGACGCGCGGTCACGCGTCTTCGGGAGCGTGCGCCCCCTGCACGCGCGTCCAGGGGCTCCCCGAGGGAGCCCTGGTGTCCCGCGATCGCGGGACAGCGGCAGGGGGTTCCGGGGGACCCGGCGGACCCGGCAGCGGTAGGGAGAGCGCCCCGATCGGAGGGCGCTCTTCCGCTGCTTCGGCGCGCGCCCGTCACTCTCGGGCGCGCGCCAGGCTACTGCTGCGGCACAGAACGGGCAAATGCTCGAATAAACTGTGCCGCAGCAGTATATATATATATATATATATATATATATATATCATTAAATATTTCTATAGATTAGAAAATGGCTTACATCTCAATATGTCACATAATCTAAGGGTCAGTTATTTGTGAGAATTGGTGGGGGCTAATTTCTGCTAAGAGCGACTGCACAAACATTCTTCTTGCACACATCTTTCATACTGCATTTACTCAGAATGGCAAAACGGACCAAGATGGCTGCTATGGTCAAAATGGCTGACTTGTGATCCTTTCCTTGTGGTTGACTCACTTCCCTTTGTGACCTCCCACCTTCCTCATATCCAGTCTTCTCAGTCCCCCCATGTCCTTAAGAGACAGTCTATTTAAAGAACAGAACAGTTAACCGTTTCATAGTCCTGATGGACCAAGATGTCCAAGTTGTGAATAACTTCATTCCTTTCTTTTCCGGCCATTATATCAGCCCAGTTGATTTCTTCTTTGGTCTCTTCTTCTGGGGGACTGGCGACATCATCACCGCAGAGAGGCATAGCGTCGGTGGGGGTTGCAACGCACTTCTGGATCAGAGTTTTGCTGTACTTAATACATAAAGAGCAATGAGTAGGACAAACACACACATACAAAAACATTCGCTAGCTTCGCTCAAAGCAAATCAATCCAACCACCAAGTCCATACATGCCCCTCCTTTTGAGGCTAAAATATAGTCTAGAGCTATTTTATTCTGCGGGGTCATTAATTTAAACTAAACCTATTCTTGGTTAAGTGAGTAAATGTCTGTGGCTGTATGATTCAGGATATCCCTGTAAACCTGTCATACAGTAACCCAACTCCTACATTTGGGAATAAATTCCTTGAAACTTATTCTTCCCATAGACTACTTTTTAGCACTTGTGTATTGGGTGCATCTCTTCTGTTTCTAACTCTACCTGTGAGCAATTAACATAACCGTGTGTTTGACTGATAAAGCATTCTCCCACCGGGATATCATTCTTCAGGGAGATTCTATTAACCTAGAAATCCAAACAAAATAAACAAAGTTAAACAAATAATACCTTATACTATTTTGTCATCCTTATGGGACGCCACGTACACAAACATAATGGAGCATACATTGTAACTGAAAAATAATAAAAACCTGTAAAAATAAAAAGTTCAAAGTTCGTGTGTTGAGGCCTGGACATTTTTGCCTATAATCTTTTTCCCTTGATGATTAGTTGTCGGAGAGTATTGTGTCCATCAAAACACTTATTTGCAGGTGCTATGTCTTTGTCTTTATTAGCTGTTTGTGCATAGACTGGCACTATTTTGACGTGCGTGATGTGTATCCATGATGATAAGAAATTTTTTACTGCAATGCTGGTGATGAGTAGTATTTAAATGGCCTTTTCATCTGGTATGAAGAGCGTGCTTGCGTAGAAAATGCTTGACCATTAACCCGTCTTGCGTAGGTGCACTTTCAGCTTTAACCTGTGCCTAGAAAGACTCAAAAATATATATTAGTTGCATGCAATACTTATTAATTGTTTTATTACCAATAACATGGTCCTTAATTCGTTACTTTGAACTACTGATGGTCATAACTCATCCCATAAGTGTCTCATAGGGAGAGAATTTATACCTAGAAATAAATTCTTGTATTAATATGGTTACTACTATTATTAGCATTGGCAATATTAAACAGAGATATTCCCTATTAATGCTCCTCAAATTTTAAACTAAGCAACCAATATGGACTTGACTTTGCTACAATTTAAGTTCCTAAAACTTGGTACCTCAACCTGTGCCAAACCAATTGCTTCCATAATCAATTCTATCCTGTCTGCAGGCCATATCCCTAAGACCTGAAAAACTGCTAGAGTTGTCCCAATCTTCAAAAATGGGGACAAAAATACTGTCTCAAACTACAAATCAATCTCTCTTCTCCCAATACACACTTACTCTCATTTATACCTAACTGCCATCTGCCATTTTCTCTGATGCAAATGGTGTCAACCTTTTTGTCATTTAATACTAACTAACCTTAAAACTCGCCCCACAAGTCAAGCATCCCAACAGCCTGCACTCATGGCTATTGTCCCACACCCACAGTCACTCCTGGCTTTCACCTCAAACAGTCCACTGTAACTATTCTGCTAAAAAATGTGAAATGCCTTGTATATAATATATATACCCTGTTCACTTATGCAATTATATATCCCCTGTCCTTTAACTCTATTTCCATGACATACCCAAAAACAAATAAATGGTTACAAAATTATAAATTTGGCAGATATGATATATCCCTCAACATAGGGACGGCTTGCTACCTGCTATGCTGTGACATCTGCAAAGGTATTATTATTATTTACCAGGGGCATGTCAGCTCTTGGAGTTAACATTGCTATAATAAATTCAATAACCTATGTATGTATCTCCCCTCTTTTGTTCATATATTATCTATATATGTGAACAAAAATACAAAAATACAAAAAAATTATGAAAACAGGTTGCTTTGATATATAGCAACATTAAACTGGTAAATAGATTTGTATGTGTAGTGACTATAAAAATATTTACTGCTTGTGTTAAAAGAAAAAGCCTGCAGTAGGTCTTTTAACAACTGTGACATTTACAATATAAGAAAAATCCTGAAATCCTGAACAAAAGATTTCCTTTTAAAATAGACAAATAATTTTGAACTCTTTGCAAAGTGCTGAGCACACGGCCAGCATTAACTTTAAAAGACACTCTGACTTTAAAAAGAAAAAATAATAATTTTCAAAGCACTTTTTTTTTTTTTCTTTTTTTTTTTTTCTTTCTGGGAAAACAGCCAGAAATTTCACAGTACAGATAGCAGACAATGGGTTTCACTGTCTAATTCATATTAACTGCTGGATTAATCCTCACGCAGGGGATTGTAACATTAGTTTAATGTTAAATATGAAGCTTTCCACGCTGTCCTAAAACTGCATTTTGTATGGTCTTTCAAAAATTAAATAACGGGAATATTTTAAATTACTTATAAACACCAAGTCTATGCCTACAAGAGCATGCAACATTCTTTCACTCATTCCCCTGAATGCCTTCTGAAAGAAATCTCATATTCCTGCAAACTTCCATCAATACAATTGCTATCCCGTTTTAACTATGCCCTCTCTTAAACTAAACAAAATATCTTCAAACATGCAACAGTTATACCATGACTAAAAAAACAGCAAGCTTGACCCTACCTGTCTTGTATGGCTTCTACACTGCTTATTTAACGGAGACAATTCTCGCTAAAATAACTGACCTCCATGCTGCTAAAGGCAGATATCACCACACTCCGCTCACACCACGGACACCCTCCTTTTGAAGCGCTATGTACATTAATGGCGTTATATACATATATAATACAATATATTAATTCAAACAGTGCTTATGAGCTCTTACAAGCATTTTAAACAAAAACAGCCCCAAATATATTTTAATCCTGTAGAAATAAAATTGAAATGTGTTATCTTACTGCTTTACGGAAAAGAAGACAGTTCTACATTACCTTGTTCTCATGATTAAACTGCTTAAGCACAGCTAGTTAATTTTAATGTGAATGCTTCGCATTCTTTAAACTGTAAGAGAGAGGCTGTGCCCCTCCTTTTATTAAGATAGAAATACCACAAACGAAAAGAAATGTGTCCGGTTTAAAAAGTATCCACCTGGCCAGGACGAATAAACCTTTCAAACTATAACCAGGGACCGAGCTGAATATACTCCCCTTCCGTTGTGAGGTATTTCTCCCTTATTCGGTGTACACCTTTTTAAAACCTTTTAAAATTTAGATTTCATCATGAGCAACTAATATTCATATTTTTGTACAGATGTTAATCAGCATGACCACACAGTGTCTTTCACACAAGAAATCATTCAGGAAAAAATTCATCAGGGTTACAAACAAGCTTTACATAAAGTAGCGGTGTTTTTTTTTTTTTTTTTACAGAGACTTTCACTCTGAGCCCCCACGGGCAAAGCAGCACTTCCCTGCTTCTGACTGATAGTGGCACACTCTCTGCCAATGACCAAAACCACCACAATTAAAACAGACACCATTATTCTGAGCTATTCTCCCTGATTGATTTCGGGGACCAGCATAAGATCTCCGTCTATTCTGTCCTCTGCCTTGTAAATACATTGCCTTATTTTCATGCCGAGAACAACCTTCTGCATATTCGACAAACGGGTAATGACTAGCTGTCTGAGCAACAAATTCCTCAGGAATCAGACCAGATTTACACTCGCATTTAAAAATTGTACATTCCTAGGCTTCCGTCCAGAGTCATTCTTACTCATGCAAGCACCCATTAGTGGCTTAAAGAAAAACAGCTTAATTATGACAAATAATTGCAATATTTATACTTACACAATATACAATGGTCCTTCAGCTAGATCAGAGATAACAGTCCAGACGTGCACAAAATTTATTGGACTCTAACCAAAAATTTTGTCTAAAGGGACTCTAACCCAATCTTCAGTCACAATTCATAAATTATCTGGACTCTAACCAGCATAATTTAGGTCTTTTTAAATTCCCAGAGGGGGTGAAGCATCATATATAAAAATTTACATATATACTCACCACCTCTGTGAATTTCCCACTTCTAGACACCAAAACTGAAGGAAGACCTAATTTCCTCGCCTATGCTTCAGAACTGAGAGGAGCCTTTCCTCTGCCAAGAAAACTGAAGCCTTGTGACTGGATACACAATCTGCACCATTTTGCAGCAGACTTCCCCGGAGAAGCTTTCATGCCCTGCCACTGTTATCTTCGATTTTTGATGAACCTTATCAGGCCTGGGAGACGAACAAAATGAAACGTAACGCACGCCAGGTTTCAAATCCTTTGTCTCAATTTATTACTCATAGGGTAATGACTTTTATACAGAAAAAAAAAGATATTGGTTAGAGGCGTAACATAGGCGTATCATAGGCGTATACTAGGTGTGTCTTGGGCGTAGCTTTGATTAGAGGCGTGATTTAGGGGCAGGACATATTAGTGGCGTGACTTTTGAGACGTGTCTTTTTCCAATACAAGCAATTGTCTGAATACATAGCTTATTCATTGTCTGTTATCAAAAGAGACCTTGAGTCTTGCAACTTTATTACACTATTTTTCTTCATGCAGAGAACCATTCTATTATATTCTACTAAAACACCAGGAAATTGACATCACAAAAGTATCTAGTAATATCCTGACCAGAAAGAAAGGAAATGCAATTTAGCAGAGAAACTGAGTGCATTTATGAATTATATTTCAGCAAAAGGCTGACTACAGAATCTTAACTAGTTATGACCAGACAAAATGGAAGCTTAACATGAGTGCAGACTCTGGCCTGACATACTGGTCCTAACACCCTTTCTCCCTCTACAGGGAGGGGTGTATTTATTTAAAAATATTGTTTATTTTTGGACACACGATTGGTACCGCAGGACAACGGGGACCCCTGTACTCCCGCAGGGATCACCCGAAGGCCCCGTACTCCCGCAGGGATTACCCGAGGGCCCAAGGACTCCCGCAGGGATCAGCCGGGGACACCCGCCAGCCTGTTGTATTAATGGTGTGCCGAAAAAATTTAAACAATGCTTTTTTGACTGTCTCCATTTCTTTTGCGCCCGCCTTAATCTGTCGTACATATCTGGTGTGCTTTTAAAGCACGATTGACTTAACACTGCTTAGTGAATCCCACTGACTGACAAAAAAAGGTGCATTTTAAGGCCGATAAAGCGCTGTTATCACTGCTTAGTGAATCGTGCAGCAGACTGTATCGGCCTTAAAAGCCACTTATCGCTCCTAAAGGCAGTTATCACTGCTTAGTGCATATCCTCCAAAGACTGTTGAAAAGTACTAGAAATAGAGCTATTTTAATGCGCCTACCATTGGTTTCTATGTATAATACCACGTTTAGATTGATAAGAGAAACAATACAAAAATATTGCCTATTAATACAAAATGATCCAATCTAAGGCAAATATTTCAATGAGTTGCCTTTATTTTATATACAGTAAATGGAGCAAAATATTATTGGTTTACTTGTGTATGCAGATTTCAGAGACAACAAGTAAAAAGTATTTATTATTTGGTAAACCACAATATGAAATAGGATGATGTTTCACTGTGTTTTTTGTTGGCCTTCCTCTAGATCAAAATACTGTAAATACAAATATAGGATTTGTCATCTACATTTAGTACAAGTTGAACTTGATGGACAAAAGTCTTTTTTCAACCTTATCTATCTATGTAATATGGAATATTCCCATGTCAGCATTGTATGAATTAATTGCAACATCATAATTAGGGGAGACATGATCACACATTACTCTGGAGGCATACAAAACCCTTGCAAAAATTGTACAAGTGTGATAGTCAAAATGTAATTTATTTTTTGAAATGCCCATCTGGCTTTGGTTATGTTGGCCAGACCTTTAGGCCAATTAAAATGAAACTCTCATAACACAAAGCAAGTGTATGAAACTATGATCTGAATAAAATAAAAAAATTGAGTGACTTCTGTAGGAAAACCCTTTAATTAAAAAAAAACATAATGTCTCTCAGATCAGGTGGCAAATACATGAGTTTGAGAAATGACCTGCAAGAGAAGGAAATATGAGAACGCTTTTACTTACAAGGGAGGTGTATTGCATTGAAACATTAGAAACAATGTATACAAAGGACCTCAACGATGGAGATGAAGTATGTGTTTCCTCTAGTTATATATCCTCTTTTTGTTCCTTGTTTTCATTGGTTTTTGTCTTTATTTTAGAGTCAGTTACTTGACACAATACTACTTTAAGAACATATTACTGCTTCTGCAAAAAGAAATATAAAAAGATATCCTGTTAGATAGATTGTTGATGTATTACACCATTATTGATAAATTGTACATTTGTGGAGATCCCTGAAGTTGATGTTAACTTAGTCTTTCACCCTGTGAAATGAAGCTATTTGACGTAACATAGTTCTAAACTGCATTTTGTGACTTCAATTACTTTCAAATTATATTAAGATTCTCACCGTTACAGAAAGATTTACATTTATAGATACATAATTATCTTGTTTGAATATATGCTCTTAAGGGAAATAACGTACACTAGATATATATTAACCAAATGTTTCTGGAGTATTGAGGTTGTGGCTTACTCCTCCTAATTACTCCTCCCTGTTAAATACGGAGGCAAATAATGTATTTAAAGTGACAATACAGTTTATTATTTGATTTTGTTATCTTTTTTGTCTTTATAGATACTATACTGTAGTTGCTAAGCTTTAAGGAAATGAAATTACCTAAGCTGTAGATTGATCCGTTCTCCCGCGATTGATCAGCAAAGATTCTGCTTCCCCAGGTTCCCACTATGGGTACCTATTTCAAAAGAGGTAGTGTTGTGCCTTTCTAAATGATTGCTATCACAACACAAAGAAATGTAATACATCAAAACTCATTAAAAAGGGCATAAAGAGTGGGGGGAAATAAAAACAATGCAGTAAATATTACCTAATATTACACAACAGAATTATATAAAAAAAAACCTTATACAGTAGGTGTCACGGGGGACTCCTGTAGCGGGTAGGACCTCGTTGGCCGGAACAGCGGGAGCAGGTAAAGATTGTTGGGGTCACGGGCTGAGGTCGGTGGCAGGAGACAAATAGGAACCCCTCCTCTCTCTCTTCTTTCCTGGTAAGCTGTATTTTGAGCTCGGTGATCTGCGCCTGCAGCGCTGTGAGTTGCTGGGATGTGTGTTCAGCTGCCAGCTTTAGCTCTTCCATTTCTAGGCTTTGCTGCAAGTTCCATTACTCAGCGAGAGACCCCTGTTTGAGTGCATCCTGCAATTCTCCTCTCAGGGCCTTTATTTCTTCACTGTGTTCGCTCTGAGCTTGTCTCCACATATCCTTCATTACTTTTGGAGCTCTGCCAATTCCTTTGCTAGGGTCCCAGCAGCTTGGCTTTTCCAGGTTTCTTTCTCCTGGATATACTGACTGTTAGGAATGGAGCAGTGTCTCTGCTCCTCTAGCTCTTGCTTCAGTTTCTGGACCGCCTCATGCTCTCAACTCATACAGAGTTACCTGACCTCTAAGCTCCTCCTCCAGCAAGGCTCTGGTTATGCTCAGTGAGGCCTTCAGCTCCTCATGCTGCTCCCTGAGGACACACTGGGTACTCAAATGCTCTTGCATCATTTTTACTTCATTAGCAGTCTGGATACTTTCCTCAAACAGAACTCGCTGTTTCTCCTCAGCATCCACCTGTTTCTCCTTGACGTCTTGCAGACTCGCACGCAGTTCTTGCAGCTGGCTCTGCAGTATCTTTTCTGCCGGTGTGTGCTGCTCCAGGGAAACACGTTCTACTTGCAGTACTCTCTCTGCATTCTGCAGTGCTGCCTGTACATCCAACATTTCCTGGGCCAACTGTTTCTTCTCCTCTCCTAACTCATTGAGTCTTTTATCTCCTTCACTGACTCGGACATAGAGATTCTTGCACTCTTGGGTTACAGTTTTAAACTTACTATTCAACCCTTTATAGGCCTCTCACAGAATGTTCCTCCTCCTGAGAGGCTCCCATCTCTGTTTTTAAGAAGCAAATCTCTTCCCGAGAGGCACCCAGCTCGGTACTGACTGTGAAATTCCTTTTCCAAGGCTTCAAGCCCTGTACTACACCTGTGAACTAACTTTTGAGAGGCTTCAAGCTGTGTATTAAGCCTGTGAACTTCCTTCTGAGAGGTTTCCAGCGCTGTGCCAACTTGATCAATAAAACTCTGGTCCTGGGCAGAATCAGCGTATGCCTTCTCCAGCTTACTTGACAGGATCATCCTGTCACTCTCCAACTGATTATTTTCCTTTTCCTGGAGTACACACTTAGCAATTGCTGAGAACAGACACCTTTGTAGTGCCGCCTTGGCCTGTTGCTCTTTATCTAAGCGTCCATGGAGGCAATCAATCTCTTTCCCTGCAGATTGAAGTGCCTGAGTTAGGGCATCTTTACCTTGGTTAAAGGCATCCTTTTTCTCTTCCACTATTCCTGGGATAATTCTGTGAGTTGCCTTAAGCTGCAGCATATTTCTTTCATCAAATGCAGACTTTCCTGGGGTTAAAGGTTCATCCTTATTTCGTTCTGCAACTTCCACTGTAATACCTCCTCTTTTTTTCTTCTTTCTCCTTGCTTTGAGAAGCTCTGAAGAATCAGTGGTACTGTGTTCACATTTATTGCTCAAGACTGTTTTCAAAGTGGGAGCCATAGCTTCAGACATGGGGAAACCAAACTTCCCAATAAACCAGTAAAGAGGAAATGTGTCTTTAAAGCAGAAGTAATGGAATGAACAACAGAAATATTAGGCACAGCAGAAAGGCAAAAGATAGGAGAGCTGACCTTTAGATTTGAGACCTTAGCATCAGTCACAGATATATCATAACTTGCAAGGAAAATCATAGAGAAACTTGTAGTTATATCTGAAACTTTAGAATTAAGCATAGGAATATCCCAGATTGGGAGAAACTAAGGCAGAGCACCTGCAGTTACCTCTGAAACTTTATAAATCATGCATAGGAATATCATAGACAGAGAACCCTGCAGTTAAATCTGAAACCTTAGAAATCAGGCGTACGAATATCACTGGTTGCAGAGAAATCACAACATAAGCAACCAATCAATGTGAGTTCTCTTGCTTTTTTTAAATGGAACCCTGTAAAAAGCAGTGGTCCAACCAGGGTAAGCAGAGAAAAACAAGCCGTGTCCAGGGACTGAAAGTCAGAGTCTACAGTGGGGATAACAGGTACTCCAGGGGTTAACCCAGGCACTGCAACAACAACAAAAAACCTCAAAGAAAGGTGCACCGGTCTGCTGAAGCATGCAGGTTAGAATCTGTCTGGCGAGATCCAGAAGTGGCCTTTGTTTTTTGTCACGGGGGATTCCTGTAGCGGGTAGGACCTCGGTGGCCGGAACAGCGGGAGCAGGCAATGATTTTTGGGTTCACGGGCTGAGGTCGGTGGCAGGCGGCAAACAGGAATGTCGGGGTCACACGCAGGTCAGAGGCAGGCAGCAAGCAGGAACGTCGGGGTCACACATACAGGTCGGAGGTAGGCAGCAAGCAGGAACGTAGGGGTCACACGTGGGGTTCGGCAACAGGAACAAAGAAGTAGGGCAGGGAAGCAGGAACTGAGACTAGAGGTCAGGGACTTCTACTGTCGCTATATAGATGACTTGTTTTTTATCTGGGAGGGAACGGAGGATGAACTAATTGAGTTCTTTACATATCTGGAACAATTACAAACACAAGTAAAGTTCACCAAAAATTGGAGTAGGACCCAAATTAAGTGTTTAGACGTTTTAATCAGCTATGATGGTCATGCACTTCAAACAGATCTTTACCGGAAACCTACAGACAGGAACTCCACATTACATGGGGCCAGTTTCCATCCAGATTTTCTTCTCTCAAACAAATGTTACCCTTTTCTCAAAAAATCAGAGCAAGCAGAATTATAGATAGACCTGAGCAGTTTGGGAATACTCTGATAGAAATGAAAAACAGCTTCATGGCTCGTGGACATAAGCGTGACAATGTAGAAAAAGCCCTAGATGATCATTGGCAGAATGAATCAGAACTAATGACGTTTGTGAGCAAATTCACCACAGCAAGTAGGTTTGTTAAGCAGACTATCAAGAGACATTGGAGAGTGCTCCAAACAGATATCTCTTTGGGTCCTATATGTAAAGTATATCCCAGGTTTGCTTACCAGAGGAGAAAACTTGAAGGATATTCTAATTCATGCAGATAGGAAGGAACACTATACGGTATCGCATTTTTTGAGTGACCCTAGACCAGGATGTTATAGGTGTTTTTACTGCTCGGTATGTAATAGCCTGACGACAGGTAGTGGATTTAGCCACCCGGGGAGTGGTGGGAAAGTCCAAATAAACAGTAGGATTACCTGCACAACTACACATATTATATACATTATAAAAAGCCCTTGTGGTCTCATTTACGTTGGTAAGACCAGTAGGATTTTGAAGACCAGATTTATAGAACAAAAAAGTAGAATTAACAATAAATCTGTGGATACTACGCTAATTGGGCATTGAGCATGTTAAAACGGCCAGACTGGTCAGGACAGAGAAACAGTGTTACTGCAGAGGGAAACTTTCTGGACATATACACTTGATACAGTATATCCCAGGGGTCTCAATGACTACATAATGTATAATTGTTTCTTATCTAGAAGGTAATATTATACACGAATGTCCTTATTTGTTTACAGGATGTGTGGCTGCTGCTGCTGTAGTCTTTTCCATAAGTTTTGTGCCTTATTAAATGAGGTAGAATTTTGTATCTCATAGATCTCAGCAAGTAATGAAACAAGAGACTATTTAAGCATTCCATTTTGATTGATTTTAATGCAAGCACTCAATGAACACTCGGGTTCAAGGCATAGCACATAGGGAACATGCTCTCTGAATTCTGTCTCTCTATCATGTTAAGACTGGAAGGATCAGAGACAAAACAAGGATGCTGCTCGGATTCACCTTCAGAAACATACAGGACCAACAGCTGAAAGCACTCGCATTGGATGGTTGACGCAGGCACAGTGGGTCCCTGAAAGTGGAAACTTGCAGATAACGACACGAGATTTCGGAGCGGACGAGAAGAACGCGATGACGTCACCAACGCTGGAATGCAGAAGTACTGGACTGGGGAACGCAGATATGGACGGCGCATGCGCAGGATGGATGTCTATACCCCTTGCGAGACTTCGAAAGTAAGAGGAGCCTATCGGGCACAGATGCAAGCACAGATGATGTCACCCATTGACAAATGCGGAAGTATGGACACTCAGCATATGAGAGAGGAGAGACTTAATTAAAGGAGTGCTATGTGGGACAGCTGCAGGGGATTTTCACGTGGTTTTTAATTATCTTCTTTTGGGGGTATATATACAAGGTATTTCCTCATTGTTAACATGCCCGTTACTTGATAAAGACCTTCACGGTCAAAACGTTGTGTGGCGCAATACATTTTCCTATTCAGCAAATCAATAGTGCGTTGGATCTCCTTTTCATCAGGCCACGTAGCATGAGCATCAGCGGGGATATGTTCTGAGCTCACCAAAGTTGGAGCCATCGGTAGCTCAGTAGGTTCCGCGGGTGCCGGCGACACCATCTTGTCGAAGTCATCATGGATCGCCAGTCTCGCGAGACCACCGGGAAGACTCAAGCCCGGTGGTAGTGATAACGTCACTTCCAATTTGACCAGAAGTTCATCACCCTGCGACACACCGGACAATTCCTCACCCGGCGCTTCTTCCGACCAGTCTTATGGAGCTTCCCCACTCTGCTGTCACCTGGGGACTCTCACCGACACCCCTGGGGCAGTCCACTCACTCTCAGGATCCTCGGTAGGTACTGGTCCCAATCCTGGGACTGTCGGTGGCAGGGTGCAAGGGCCCACAGTAGGCCCAGTGGTGTAGAAGTCAGGCGGGGCCACATCATAGGGCATGAGGGCCTGGTGGTAAGTGGGCATTGACACCGGATCATGTGAGCATCCGGACGCGATGGTTAGGGCACACAGGCCCATGTCGTCGGTGACAGGAAAGCTGAAGGAAGCTGCACCGGTTGATGTGGAGGCTCTAGAAGTGGGCACGCATACTTCCACTGGCACAGGGCTAGCAGGCCGTAGGTAAAAGGTGCCACAGTGCCGCAGTGCCGGCACAGCGCATCGAGTACGTTGGGAGAGCCCTGGCCCAAACACTAGCTTTTCAGCCGTATAGATCTTGAAGTTTACCCCCCTCCCTGGTGTTGCCTCAGGGAGAAAAGTCCTCTTTCTGGGATATGATATGGGTGCCCAAGGATCCCTGTGGTAGCATCAGGGACCCTGGCCCATTTCTCTGCTCCATTTTCCCCCTGCTGCATCCTGCTGTTGCTGCTGTTTTTAAAAAGCCTGTCCTGATCTCAGCAGTGCCTCCAATTGTAACACATGTACCCCCACCCTCTGGGAGATACTGCTTCAGCTACAAGGTGTTGTGATGCAGCGTACCTGTGAGGGTCCAGGAGAGCTGAGTTGCCTGCGATTTAATGGAGACCAGGACAGGCTTTTGGTGACCTCTGATGCTCTTTCTGGTGCTCTCTCTCCTCTTTCTCTCTCGTTCATCATCATTTCCAGTCCATGTCGATCCACTGCTGGATGACCTCTCCAATGATCTTCCAGGTACTGCAGTTGAAAGTTTCTCTTCTTCCCGTTGCTCTGATAAATGTTCTGACTTCACCCTCCCATCTTACTTCTTGTTGTCATCTTGGTCTTTTGACTTCCCTTGGAATCTAGTCGAGTACCATCTTTGTCCAATGATGGTCATATCTTCTTGCTACTGCATATGTCTGTCCGCTGGTATTTTAATTTCTTCCCACTTATGCACTTTTGGTTGGATATGAACACATTAATTATTTTTCCTGTCTCTTCGGGTAGTACCTAGTCTACATTTCTCAGACTTCTTTGAGTTGTCTGAAGCGTCTGAATTATTTTCGCTTTTAGGGTCCAAGTTTCACATCCATACAGTATATAGAATACACTGGTTGAAAACTTTCCTCTTGAGGCATAGTGGAAGGTTCCCTTTAAATATGGTCTTTTTTCTTTTAAATGCACTCCATTCCATCTGTACTCTCCTATTAATTTAACTTAAAATGTTGAGAAGTGCTTAAATTAAGACTTGGGTCTTGATGATTCATATTCATATGGAGGCCCACTTTCTTACTTGCTTCTGTGAGATGAAGATTTTCTAAACCTGTGGCCATAAAAACACAATGTGATCAGCAAATCGTAGATGACGCAAGTATTCACAGTTTATTCATTTCTCTACTCATTTCATAGTCTTGAACAATTCTTCATGTGTTGCAGTGAAATTCTTTGGTGACATTGAGCTTGTGCGAATAAATTGCAGTTAAAATAGATTTGGATTTAGTGTGCATTTACAACCAGAAGGAAAGTGGTGCGCAGTGTGTATTGCTAGCATTGGTCAGAGAGGTAATGATACAGGTCTGTCTGTGAACTTGGAGAGTGTATAGTGGGTTAAGTTATTTTGATTGTGTGGGTATTAGGAGTTTGGTAGCAAACTTTTTTACTGTTTTGTTTGAAAGATTGCAGTGGGTGTGTGTGAGTTAATTGCTTTCCTAAGACACCTGATTGGTGTGTGTCTGTGATTTAAACAGAGGTTTATAATAAATCCTTGAGCCTGCAAGCACTGAGCTATGTGACTGAATTGCAGTTTGGATCAAGTGCAGTTGGATTAAGTGTGGAGTTATCACCAGGAGTTGAAACAAAAGAGGTTGGAAACAAGGTCATTCATTTAGTTATGTAATTTGTTAGTTATCACTTAATACTTCATAGTTTGAATAATGCCATCGAGGGGCGGTTCTTGTCCCTGCAGCAGCAGGAAGCAGGGACCTAGCCTTACTGCTTCCCGGTTAGTGAGAAATTCTCTGTGGGGGGTGCCATGTTTCATAACAAATCACTCACAGGCAGCCACAGCATTTACTGTCCCTGGAGCTACGGAAATTTGCTTTTCTACCCACAGCACCAGGAACAGTAAGTATAGCTACATAAGTAAGTACTGTATATACCCCCCCAAAGAGGGAGTAGTCCCCCCAAATTTATTTGGTATACATTGTCATGGAACACCAGAGCTTAACCCAAGGTTAAGGCACCAGACAGGACAATGCATTTCAATAAAGATTCCAGCCGGAGTCAGCAATCACAATATAAAAACACAAATCAGAGTTAAACTCATTAAAACAGGAGCATCAAAAGGGAATCCTAACTGGCTACATGCTAAGTACCACATTGAAGGCTTAACCAGGGTTTGCTTCCACACTCCGTAGGGGTAGGGACTGTCCAGACCTCTCTGGTGGAATTCGACAGAACACCTTCAATCTGCCACAAAAGTAATGTTTCCCGTTCCTCTGGCACAGCTGTATTCCCATAGCACAAAGCAATTACATTTCTCACTGGGAAGGCTCTCAACCTGATTTTCAGGTGTCTCCAGCACAGCTTTGGAGCAGACCGCTTAGTCCATCTGCACATCAGAATCCGAATGAACTGTGGAGTGCTGATCGAATTCCCCTTATCTAGCTTCCCTGCTACCATAGGAAATCATGGTAGAGGGGCCGGTTACCAATCACAGCGTGGATGCTGCTCACAGACCAATCAGGAGGCAAGGGCTCATCTGCAATGGCCAATCGGGGCTGGATGCGGGGTTGGAGCGTTAAAAGGTTTGTGGAGGGAAATTTGAATGGGCCAATGGGGGCAGCGCCTACCAGAGGGACTCAGCAACACCATCCCCTGGCTGACAGGATATCTCCCACTGGGCTTACTCCACTCTGGCTGGGGAGGCAACCATTTGCTCAACTTTTCTCAATCTCTGCCCCTTGACATTTTTTTTCTTTGTCCCCTGCACCTCTCCTCCCCCTTTTGTCCCAGCATCAGCAATTTTCTCTGGACATGTGGGTTGCACGAGGGGTTTCTCTGCCTTGCAGGACCAGAGACTCTGGCTCTACTTTTTGGTTACACATAACACATTTGTATACTTTAGTATATTTTCACAACAGGAATAAAAGAATCACAGCTACAGGTTATGCAAAGGGCCACACAGTACATTAAAACCATGTAGCTCTCTGGTCTGGTGGCCAGATGAGCCCCAGGGAAGGTCAGCAGGGGCCAGGGACTGGGCTTAGCCTTTATTATTCTGGGCCCTGGGCCCCTTTTCCATCACATACACATTATATATGTTGACTGCAATTATATTTTCTAAATTAATACAAATTAGAAGTCATATTTATATTTATTTGGTGTGTAGTGAAATCACCATAACAAATCATCACAGAATTTTATTCGTAAGAATAAATGGGTTACTTAAATTATTGATGGTTCAGTTTTTGTTTGTTATGGGTAGCTCCATATTTATGTGAGTGAAATTGATCCTAGGGTGTCTTGTCCCCAAACACATGTTACATTTACATTTGTGTGAACAATTTATTTGAAGACTTCTGTTTCATTAGTTGCCACAGGCACCTTTCTGTTCCTACAACATGACATTAAGCTTGATTGATATTGACAGTGCCCATTCTCAGTATTACTGTATGTACACCCATATTTCCAAGGATTACATTGGGGAAAGTGGTGCTGCGACTGCTGTCAAAGGGTATAACCACACTGTCATAAAAACAAAACGTTAATTTCTGTATTACAGTAAAGGATAATGCGCATAATTACCTATTGCAACAATACATCGCGTCTCTGCCCAGTGTTATTTTTCTTGTCTACTTCCAGAAAATACAAATTGCTCTGGGTGTCTCATTGATTTATGTAAACATCTGCCTAATGTTACTTTGTGACACATTACCCTTTTGTATTGTGAAAACATTGCCTAAACAAAAGCTGTAACATTAACCCTTCTAGTCCCAAAAAGTCTAGAAGCACTAGCATTTTGGGTTTATGTTCATGTCATCACTGTTACAATGATCATGTGACCCTGCACCCCTACTCGCTTCATTTAGTCAAATGATTCCCTCAGATCTCAGAGAACTTTATAAGCGGTCCTCGGTTATCCGCCAGATTACGGACCATTGGATTGCAGATTAAATGTTAATCTGTGGTGGTGAGTGGCCGAAAATCCGTTCCGGCGTCAGATAATGCGTTCAGTGCAATGCATTATCCGGCGTTGAATAATCCCTTCGACGGATAACGGACTGACGGATAGTGAGGACCACCTGTATTCAATATCCTGTGAACCTGTTTCCTTTCTACTATGAAAGATTTAAGCCTAATTCACTATGCTTTTTTGAATGGGACTTACATTTTCCCTGACAAGGAGAAGACAATTTACAGTAACAGCATATGGATTATTCCATTTATATTGTAAACTCTTATGAGCAATGCCCTCCTTACCTTTTGTATCTGTTTGTGCTTTTATGTCCCTATTTGGTATACTCATTCTGTACGATGCTACAGAATATGTTGGGGGCTTTATAAATAAACAATACTCAGAATAATAGTGGGCAGTGACTAACGGGAGCAAATAGCTGCAATTTAGGAGGGGGGAGAGTGGCACACACAGGGAAGTGGAAGAGTGTGACCCCAGAGGGTGATATGGGGGAGGGGCAGTGAGTGATATAAGGGGAGGCAGTGACATTGGAAGACAGTGGGTTACATAGGGGTAGGGTACAGCATATCAGGATGAGTTGGGAGTCTATTGGGGCTCCTCCCAACTAGTGCTGTCCTCCAATGGTAGCCTGCAGCCACATGAACACGGACGGGGCAGGTGATGGAGATAGGAGTCCTGACGTGCTATGTCTTCCTCTAGCTGCTTCCTCACACGGTTACTGTGCTGCCATTCCCACGCAGCTGCATTTATACGGCACTGGGAGTGGGAATGACAACACCATGCAAGAAAACACTGTGCACAGCAGCTGGGGCATATAATTAGCTTTGTGGATCGCCGAAAAGCCGTTTTTTGCCATTTTATCACCAATATTGCCTCTCCGATTCAATAAGCGCCGATAAGCTCCAAAAATCGGCATTTTGTATTGCCAAAAAAAACTTTTCGGCAGCCGGGTGCCGATAAGCCACTTTTCGGCACTTATCTGCACTTTTTGAAACCCGCTCAATTCTAGTAGCCCCGATCAGCTTTTTGCTGCTGATCGGCACTCTAGAATTGAGATTTTCATGGCAATCCGGCCCGCCAACTGGCAAGTTGGGGGGGGGGGGAGAAGCATCGGCATGGTAACACTTAGAAAAAATCAGGCCTTTTTCCTGCCTGGGATTGATGCCGGGGGTCTCCGGAGCTGATACCCATTAATACCAGCACCGGAGCCCCCCCAGCATGCATCCGAGGCATGAAAAATGCATTTACAGACCACTTCATTACCTTAGCGGCTAACCGCTAAGGCAATGAAGTGGTTAACCAGCCGTGTCAGGTTTATTGTGGGTAGCGGGTTGGGTGAAGGGGGTATTTGGCCCTTGGTGGGTGTTTCGGGCTTGCAGAGGGGGGGTTGCGGGTGGACTTCACCCCTTCATTACCTTAGCGGTTAATACCGCTACGGTCATGAAGGGGTTAAGCCCTCCCCCTACCCACACGTAAGCCCTAAACACCCACCGTTGGGGCTAATACCCACTTCGCCCACCCCCGCTATCCACAAAATAAAATAATACACACACAATAGCCTCACAATAAATATATATATATATATATATATATATATATATATATATATATATTACACCAACAACCCCTATACCCCCCTAACATACAGTACATACAGTATATGCACAGCAATGATACTATAGGCCGGCGGTGGTCCACCCACCACTCGGGAGGCCTAACCACCCTCACCCACTACCCAAGCGAGAGGCCTACCCACATACCCTTGGGGCCAATACCCCCTTCCCCCACCCCCAGTACCCACAATAAAAACAATACACAGCCCCACAATAAACATCATTATATTTATTAAATACATAACCCACCCCCTGTGCCCCCCCCATAAATACATGATTTATTATTTTACATACAGGGTTAATACCCCAGGCCCACGGGAGTCCACGGTGGCCCTGCCGGGTGTCCGTAAACATCACAGTGGCCCAGCAAAAGGTTTCAAACAGGGTCTGGAGGCCTACGGGTGGTCCCCGGCAGGCGCCGTGGTCCTCCAGGTGGTCTCCGCGGGTCACCGTGGGCCCTAAATGGGGTCTCCGTGGGTAGGCCCATCGGTGTCTGGGGGACCCCGGGTCAGACCCACAGGTGTCTGAGGGGCCTCGGGTGGTTCCCACGGGGGTCTGGGGGCCCTCGGGTGGTCCCTATGGGTCCACGGTTCCCCCACAGCGGATGTGGGGACACCAGTTCTTCCCCGCTGGTGTCCCCTGTGGACCCGCCAGCCTGGTACCCGTGAGTGTCCGAGGAGACATCAAGTGGTCTCCAGAGGTCCCCGCAGACCTAAGGAACCAACCCTGTATGTAAAAAAAATAAATCTGTCCTATACATTTAAATACATAAATAACCCCCCCCCCCCCCCCACCACACACATACAGTATAGTAATGGGTAAATAAACTATTATCCAAATATGGATAATAGATTATTTTGTCCATTATTAAACACATTAACTAGCATAATAAAAAAAATAAAGTTCTACTAACCTCATCAATATGAAGCCCCTTCGCCAGCAAATTCCCTCTGTCATCCGTTGCCAACAAAATACATAGCAAATACATTGCAAATACATGCTGATATCAATTAACCCCTTAATCACCTTATCGGTTAATAACCGCAAAGGTAATTAAGGGGTTAAGCCACCCTGACCCGATACCCACCCTTCACCCATTCATGTGTACAGTGGCTTCATCATGCATATATATATATATATATATATATATATATATATATATATATATATATATATATATATTATATATATATACACATACACACACACACACACACACATACACACACACACATACTTAAAATTTAAAAATAAAATAATTCTCATCTTCCAATCAATATCTAACAAATGCCAATCAAAACATTGAATTTACAGTGTATACATGATGCAAAAAATCTGTGCATTTTGTACACTATGCCAATGAATGTTAACAATAAACTATTCCAAAAAATATAAAATTCCATACAAACATGTATATAATTTAAACCAAGCAAGTAAACAGAAATAAATTACCATTAATTAATCAAATCCCAAAACAATTAAAATACCATCCAAATCAATTACACAATTAACTATTTAAATCCGTCAACAAAACCATTCACAATTTTTTTTACCATCAGACAAAATATAACTACCAAAAATAATCCACTATAAAAAAGCAAGCCTCAACCTGACCTAAAGTACAGCAAACAACACAAAAAATTACATCTATCTAAATAAAAATTACATTACACACACATTAAAGCATAGCAAAATACATTTTAAATACTGCAAAACAAGCATTTCCAACAAAATAATTTCTTACCCTGTATGTATATATCGATCTAGACATACATACATACAGTGGCAAAAAATGAAAATTAAAAAAAAATCTATCACATTGAAAAAAAAAAAACAACCTGTAAAAGTTACAAAAAAATACATTTCTTTTGTTAACTTACCATTAGCTGCCCCACTCACTGACTCCCGTCGAACACCAAGCTCTCGAACCAATCCACGCATTACCATAGCAGTTCCCACCATTATGGTAGTGAAGGGTTTAGCTCCTCCCGCAACCTTCCCGGCAGGCCTAACCACCCACCCTGGGGCAACTATCCCCTTCATCCACCCCTCTGCCCCCAATAAACAGGCTATTCAGGGGTAACCTCTTCATTGTCTTAGCAGCTAGCCGCTAAGGTAATTAAGCTGTTTTTATTTAAATACTAGTGTGTGGGAGCAAGGGGTCTCCGGAGCAGAACCGCATTGATTTCAGGTCTGGGGACCCCCTGCTTCCTGAGTTACAGGCCCCGTTATGCGGTGCCGGTATCCCAAAGCAATGTTTAAATCTCCCATGTCACGGGACGAGGACATTTAAATGCATAGGAGATACCGTCACCCATACCGGGGCCTGTAACATGGGAAGCAGGCAGTCCCCGGACCTGAAATCAATGCGGTTCTGCTCCGGAGACCCCCTGCTCCCGCACACTAGTATTCAAATTTAAATTAAAAAACTGCAATTGCCTGTGATAGCTGTGCAGGGAGAGGCGGCTCTCTCTGTGCAGCTCAGATTGCAATAAATTCACAAAGGGAGAACTTAGAAAAAATCTGAGATCACTTTGCTGCTACGCCGTACGGTTTTGGCATTTTTTAACCTCACAGTTTGAGACGGTTTCAGATCTTTCTGAATACCGTGATAACACAAATGACAAACAGTTCGGTGGGAACATGCCAAACCTTGCGAGATAGCAGCAAACTCATCAAAGCTACTAGAATAGGCCCCTATACAGTATTTTTAACGCACCCAAAAGAAAGTGCCATATTGTTGGCGATACAACATTGATATATTGCACCATTAAAAATAACGAACATGCAACGTACAATAAACTTTCTTATAAGTTATCAATGTGCTTATGTCTCTCTCTGCTGCCTGCATTACAGTTCTTTATTTCATACACAGACATTACAAAGTAAACCATGCAAAAACTGCAAAAAAATATATAGACAACCTACAATATGACATTGAGGCGTACATACCATATTTAACATGACAGTTCATATGTGCCCTGCTTTTTTAAATGAGGAAGGCACACAAGTTTCTAGAGAAATACAGATAAAGCATAACTCCGGATTGACGATGCGAAAAGCCGTAGCAGAAAAGTCTCTAGCCGTGGTCCATTGACATACAATAAGCAAACGGAGTCATCCAGCATGTAACAAAAGAGAAGCTAGTCCTGCCGTGCTGCACACATATTCATTTTTCAATAGTCAATATGACATTAATCAATAGTTTTTTTTATTATGCCAGAGTGAAGTTTACAGACAGGAGGCACAAAGTTTTGGGTAAAAACCCTTCGTCAGTTGCATCCAGATAATTTGGATGCACAGTGCTGCTTAAATACCTACAATCTCTTAATAGTGAACGTCCCCCCCCCTACCAAACAGGGTTTTCACCAAAATGAATGTATTCAGAACATTCTACTCTGAGGTAATGTATTCATGATGTAATCAGTGATGTCACACTCAAATTAATTATACTTGTATTTCTGAATACATAGCTTCTGAACTTACATAATTAAAGTAAATAACTTCACGATACAGTGTTATCTGGAGAAACAATATTAATAAACACACAAATAAACTAAACCCAGTGTCAATGTCTAGTGTATATGAAGGAGATATAAAACAGGGTTATATAAAATGTATCGATAGTTCTACTTGGCGTCAATAGGTCCTACAAATCAATGTTGGGAGATAGATGAGCATTTCAACACCTAGTCATACAGTTAGGTCCGGAAATAATTGGACACTGACACAATTTTCATAATTTTGGCTCTGTACGCCACCGCAATGGATTTGAAATGAAATAACCAAGAAGCAATAAAAGTGCAGACTTTCAGCTTTAATTCAAGGGGTTCAACAAAAATATCGTATTAAACGTTTAGGAATTGCAACCATTTTCATACACAGTCCCCTTATTTCAGGGGCTCAAATGTAATTGGACAAATTAACACAATCATAAATAAAATGTTCATTTTTAATATTTTGTCGAGAATCCTTTGCAGGCAATGACTGCTTGAAGTCTGGAACGCATGGACATCACCAAACGCTGGGTTTCCTCCTTTGTGATGCTTTGCCAGGCCTTTACTGCAGCTGTCTTCAGTTGTTGTTTGTTCGTGGGTCTTTCTGCCTTAAGTTCAGTCTTCAGCAAGTGAAATGCATGCTCGATCGGGTTGAGATAAGGTGATTGACTTGGACATTGCCGAATATTCCACTTCTTTGCCTTAAAAAACTCCTGGGTTGCTTTCGCAGTATGTTTTGGGTCATTGTCCATCTGTAAAGTGAAGCACCGTCCAATCAACTTCGCTGAATTTGGCTGAATCTGAGCAGACAATATATCCCTATACACTTCAGAATTCATCTGGCTGAACCTGTCTTCTGTCACATCATCAGTAAACACTAGTAACCCAGTGCCATTGTGAGCCATGCATGATGTGGTATGCTTCGGATCATGAGCCGTTCCAAGCCTTCTCCATACTTTTTTCATCCCATCATTCTGGTACAGGTTGATCTTAGTTTCATCTGTCCAAAGAATGCTGTTCCAGAACTGGGCTGGCTTTTTTAGATATTGTTTGGCAAAGTCTAATCTGGCCTTTCTATTCTTGAGGCTTATGAATGGTTTGCACCTTGTGGTGAACCCTCTGTATTTGCTCTCGTGAAGTCTTTTCTTTATGGTAGACTTGGATAATGATATGCCTACCTCCTGGAGAGTGTTCTTCACTTGGCTGGATGTTGTGAAGGGGTTTTCTTTATCATGGAAAGGATCCTACAATCATCCACCCCTGTTGTCTTCCGTGGACGTCCAGGTCTTTTTGTGTTGCAGAGCTCACCAGTGCGTTCTTTTTTTCTCAGAATGTACCAAACTGTTGATTTAGCCACTCCTAATGTTCCTGCTATCTCTCTGATGGATGGATTTTCTTTTTTTTTTGCAGCCTAAGGATGCCCTGTTTCACTTGCATTGAGAGCTCCTTTGATCGCATGTTGTGGGTTCACAGCAACAGCTTCCAAATGCGAATGCCACACCTGGAATCAACTCCAGACCTTTTACCTGCTTAATTGATGATGAAATAATTAAGGAATAGCCCACACCTGTCCATGAAACAGCGTTTGAGTCAACTGTCCAATTACTTTTGGTCCCTTGAAAAAGAGGGGGCTACATATTAAAGAGATGTAATTCCTAAACCCTTCCTCCAATTTGGATGATGTGAATACCCTCAAATTAAAGCTGATAGACTGACTTTTAAGCCCATATTCATTATTTAACTGTAACTTGAATTTATTTTGGTATACAGCCGAAATAACAAAACTTATATCAGTGTCCAATTAGTTCCAGACCTAACTGTATATTGTGAAGTGTGATCTACAAAATCCTTAAAGTATTTTAATTAGTCAAAGGTATGTTAGAATATCCTACTACCAGGACTATATATACATATGTATTTAAACCTGTTCCTTTTTATGTAGATCACAGCAAGCAAAGGGCAGTCAATTTAAAACTTTAATTTAAGAGAGCAGTTTTGGATCTTCACTCTCCAGACCAAATCCCCGGTAGGGTTAAATTAACTTATTGAGTTAACACCATTTTTTATATAAATCAAATGTTGAATTAATTTGGTCACTCTGTATAAATAGATTGAGGTTATTGTGATAAATTCCTGATGTATTCCTTATGATAATTATCCTATGTAATATATTAATATGTTATGATTCATCAAGACAACATTTCCCCAATAGGATGCCTGCCTGCCCTTCCCCCCCCCCCCTTCTCCCTCCCCTCTGCCCTCTCCCCCATTAGAATACTCTGATAGATGAGCTGTCATGTAGAAATCATTTTAACACTGTTGGATTATGATGTATGAGCAGGTTGAGCTTTACATAGTATAGCTAGATTACCTTTAAATCCCATGTACACGATGTCAGATCATTGTGGGTTATTGCATAAATAAAGACCGCATACAATGTTTAAATATATTCAACCTTTTATTAGTGAGAGTATTATTGCTAAATATATGAATCAGAGTTAATGGTATTCAGGAATGAGTGTTTGCCTGGTATTGTTACTATGTACCCTTCTGTACTGATGTTATACATTGTTTTTGAACGTATGTTCAAGGGTATGTTCATATATGGTATCTTGTGTTGACATATACTATGCAAACTGATGTCATACACTTAATATGTATGAGAACCCAACCTCCCTGATTAACTGGGGTATATGGCTGTGGATGATTGGTCAAATTAATGAATTATTGTATATGGAGGGATATATGTATATAGTAATGCATTGGTCTCTATACACATTTTGAGTACCCCTATGTAAAGGTGGATGTGATCATCTTATTATATGGAATGCCCTATTAATAGTTATATTGGGGTATTATTAATGTTTATATATATAGTCTTCCCTTGCTAGGGATGTCTCTCTCTCTCTCCTCTCTCTCTCTCCTCCTTCTCTCTCCTCTCTCTCTCTCCTCCCTCTCTCTCCTCCCTCTCTCTCTTTCTCCTCCTTCTCTCTCCTCTCTCTCTCTCCTCCCTCTCTCTCCTCCCTCTCTCTCTTTCTCCTCTCTCTCTCTCTCTCTCTCTCATAAAAAAGACAGCACTCACCAGGTAAAGTCCAAATAAACTGTATTCAGAGTGTTCACACAAATTCCAACATTTCGATCCTCTTCAAGGGATCTTTCTCAAGGGGGTGTGCAAAGGACAAATGACAGTAAAACCCTTATAAACCCTCACTCAAGTGCCAGACACACCCATCAATCATTTAATTAAACAATTAATTAAACAAATGCGTGAAAATCCAGGTGAGTACACTGATTGTATGACGAGTATGTTCCTAACGCAGAGAGCCTCTCCAGCTGTGTGTGGGTGTACTCAATGCTGAGAGGCTATAGGCCTGGAGTATACCTGTTAGGAGATTGTTATCAGTTTAACTCTGATAGTGGATCCTAATGTACAGTATTCAGCAATCTACTGACTACCAAGACCAGAGCATGCCATAAAGGCACCAGAACGCTATAGTCCCAATACAATAAAGTTACAAGGACAATGACCTGCGCATGGTGTCTGAGAAACTAAGAACCAGTGGACCAAAGGATGATCACATGTACAAAATCACCCACACAAAGAGGTAGTGCAAAGTACAAATACATGGGGAAAGCACATAATCGGATTGGGGGATGGGGAGGGGGGGGGATGGATGGGTGCGGAGATATACAGCCAACAGACATAGATCATATGTAAAACCATAGTTCACATGGAGAAAGAGCATAAAGTAACAGAATAAGATAAGCAGCGTCACAGGAAACACCCAAGGTTAAGGTCTTCATTAAGACCCCTTGGGGTGATGGTGTCCAGTTTATATATCATCTTGGCCTCCAGTTGCAGAAGTAGTTTGTGTCTGTTGCCGCCCCTGTGAGGAACATGGGCTTGGGCAATGGGCATGCATCTAAACGTTGCAAGGCCGTGCCCCTTGAGTTTAAAGTGTCTGGCCACTGGGAGATGTTTAAGTTCATCATGGCTAGGGGTTTCCGCTAGCATTCTAGATGTTTTGCCTACATAGAGTAGACCACATGGGCATTTTCCTTACCTCTGACCATCCAGTCATGCCGGTTCTATATTCCATTCCCAAGATCCACAAGTCCAAAACACAACCACCTGGGAGACTCATTATCCTGAGGGTCCCTATGCCATCCTTTGTCACAACTGGTTGACTTCTATCTACAACCATTAGTTACCAGGATGACATCATACATCAGAGACACTACACATTTCATCAACAAGCTAGCAGCAGTAGCCTGGGACACTACAAACATGATCCTGGTAACCCTAGATGTTGCAAGTCTCTATACGAACATCCCTCAAAAGGACGGCATGGAAGCCATAAGGACACATTTGAATGATGCTGGGCACCATACGGGACCCCCGACTGAGTTCTTAATGGTTCTCATTGAACTCATCCTGCATAAAAATTACTTTCGTTTTGAGCGGACATACTATCTACAGCTGATGGGCACGGCCATGGGCTCCAATAAGGCACCGGCCTATGCAAATATGTTCATGGACACATGAGAATACGCACATGCTACATGATGCCCCCCATGCACAATCTATACTGCACTATTCACGCTATATAGATGATGTGTTCATGCTGTGGGACGGAAGTGAGGAGGACCTTCTGGAATTTGTTGCATACATCAACAACATCCCCTCAAAGGTACGCTTTACATGCAACCACAGCAGGACAGAGATTGTTTTCCTTGATACCACTATTTATCTCGGGCACTAACTCCAACCCCTTGGATATCACCTGCAGTATCCCGCAAGGCTCTGTTCTGGGGCCCCTACTCTTCTCAGTGTTTGTGATGGTGGGATGTAACCAGCCTCCATTAATAAAAACAAGATCTGGCTGGCTACCCCTGGAACCATATGCCAAGAGCTGAAGTGTCAGCTCTTGAGGTTTATTCTGCAAATGAATGTATGTGATGGGCTTGGGTAACTAGGCTTCATGATAAAGGTTAAGCCTTCTGGTTGCCCTTGGGTCCCTGGCAGCTACCAAGCACTATAAGCCAGGGGACAGGTATCGTTACATAAAAAAATAACGTCTCCCTGCTTTTCCACTTTCTATGTTCCCTTTACCTCAGACTCATGAAACTTGTTGTGTGTAAGTTTTAGGTGTGATATTTGGGTAAGAATGCAATTATTTTGTTTGCAGGAGTTCGGGGTTCGGAGCTACCGGTAGTACTTTCATTCTACCCGGCGTGCATGCACTATTTGCCGGTACGCGAGTAGAATTACACCAGGGCAGTCCAGCGTCTCCCAGACACCTGAGTTTCGAACCCCGATATCCCAGTCCTAAGTCCCTTACAGAAAAAAATCTTGGAAGTGGTGGTCACTGACATCCGAGTATAGGAAACAACCAAGCGCAGTATAATAAAAGTTTAGTATTTATTCATCAAAGCGGAAGGACATACAAGGAGTGTATACTCTAACGCGTTCTGTCTCAGATGAGACTTTATCAAAGTGAGTCTCCTGATTATACACTCCTTGTATGTCCTTCCACTTTGATGAATAAATACTAAACATTTATTATACTACGCTTGGTTGTTTCCTATACTCGGATGTCAGTGACCACCACTTCCAAGATTTTTTCTACAATTTCTATCGGTTAGAGCACGGCATGTGAGCGGTGTGTGTGGGGGTCCTTTTCATGTTTCAGCACAGACAGGCGGAAACGGACAGTTCATCGTGAGTACCGGCCAGCTGACGGAAGGTGTGGGACACAGGGTGCGGTAAGGGAAGCTATGAAGACGCTGTGAGTACTTTTCAGACACGCTGTACTGTATTCCTGTCTATCTTGGAACTCTTATGCTTGTATAACCCCCAACCCTGGCTTAGTCCACTACAAACACACTGGATGAATAAATTTATATATCAAACTTCCCCCCCCATACGCTCACCTAAACCGAAGGAACTAGAGACTGTTGTGAAAAAAATATTTTTATTTCATTATTGCCGTTGACGGAGCATCGGTTGTTCTTGAGGTTTTCCTCATGTATTTGGGGTGATCCTCCTTCTCCTAAGTCCCTTACAGTCATGAGTCTCTCCAATGTCCCCCATGTATTAAAGTATGTTTAATTATGTTTGATACATTTCTTATAAGGCTCTATGCAGCTTGCCCGGGCATCCAGTTAAGGTGCCAGCAAGTCTGCATAGGGTCCATAGTTCAAAGGGGAGAGGATGTCCAGAGGTGTGAATATATTTGGTAAGCGAGGAAAGGTGAATGGCCAGGTCCTGACAACAAAGGGCACCCCACGGGGACACCTTTTGTAGTTGCCAGACTTGGTGGAGCTGGCCCTGCAGGTGGCAATGAGTTAGCAAGGGAGGATGGAGCTATAGAGTCTGCTCTCCCTTTGGCTAAAATCATTTCCCGCTCACCTGGCTTTTCAAGCCTACTGGGTATGCCTACTCCTCTGACGTCAGCCGGGGACGAGCCCCTCTTTCTATTGGCTGACTGGGGGGAAATCCCATGCTCCGACTGGCTGCTCCTTCCCTCCTCCATTCTGGGGCTAGCACAGAGGAATGTATGTAAGATGCTGACCAAGAGAGGGAGCAAGTCCATGCAAGCCAACCAATGAGATGAGGCGATGAAGCTACGACAGGCTTTTCAAAGTTGCTCTGTTCGAAATAACAGAGCGACCGGCTTTGTTTGGAAGCCTGAAAAGTTTACCTCGCAGAGACTAAGGCTGCGTCCCCGCTAGCGCTGAGCGGGCGGCGCTTGGCGAGGTGACTTGCATATATTTATGCACACACGCTCACCGGCGCTCGGCACTTAGGTAAATACATTTTTCATACTTACCAGCGCGCTCAGCTTCCCCTGCAGTGTCCCCCCCCATCGCCCCATCCCCCTCGAGCACTTGCAAAAATTTAAAGGCCACCCGGCGCTCATGCTTGGAGAGCTCTCCAAGCATGAGCACGCTCAGCGCCATCGGAGACAAAGCCTTAGTCCCGTCTTTTGCGCCCAAGTTCTCAGAATCGAACGGAGCGGTCGCAGCTAGGAATTGAAGCCAAAAAGAGGACCAGGAGAACCGGGGGTATATCCTGGTCAGGGTAAGCTCATCCAAGTGGGCACCCTGCACATAGGAAAGCCTAGATTTTCCCACCAAACCCCCAGTAAGTATGTTTTTAACTGTTTCTTGTGTATTTATTCTTGTTGTACGTGGGTTTACCAAAATAAACACAATTTGTTTTTACCATCTTGTTCTGCCTAATGAATGATCCCGGTAATCTATAAATGGTGTAAAAAGTACCTGGTCTCCCGTGACAGTGTTCATTAATGATCTTCCTACAGCTAGTAAGGGAGCCTCAACACACATGAATGCGGATGACACAATCGTATAAGCACACAGCCCTAACCTCTCTGACCTTGGACACGTACTTCAATCTGACATTTTGAGACTTGAAAATTGGATTTCCCAAAACAAACTGTTTCTAAACACTGACAAGAATGTTACAATGGTATTTGGGACCAAGGCCACATTTCTTAAGCTTCCAATGAAGGAGCTACAGATCAGAACCAATCTAATCCTATCCTAGCCCCTGTTACTAGTTTCAAATATTTGGGCATATGGTTTGACTCCCATTTAACATTTGGGTTGCACATTGATACCCTGACATCCAAAACCTATGCCAAACTAGGTGTACTTCAGTATATAGGAACAGATCCTCCCTAAGTCTGCTGATCAGAAAGCGCATCGCACAGCAGGTGCTGATGCCAATTATAGACAGTGGGAACATAGTATTTGGCACGGCACCCCAAACTCACCTTGGCAAGCCCTCTACAACTCAATATGCCGTTTTGTCATCCAATGAAATTACAACACACATCACTGCGAAATGCTCAAAGAACTAGATTGGTCATCACTTGAGTTTAGGCACAAAGTTCATCTCTCCTGTCTTGCCTTAAAATACTGTCAGGGCAAGCTACCCGCCTATCAGAATAAGCTCCTCACCCCTACCACATGCAGCACTTATCATCTGAGATATGGCTCCAAAAGACTGTTTATGGTCCCATGGTTCAACAAAGTATCCGTCCGCTCCTCCTTCTCTTACCACGCACCCCACAACTGGAACAGTCTAGCAAAGACTCTCACTTCCGCCACCAGTCTAATTATTTTTTTAAACTAAAGCTGTCTCACATTTTAATCTGGTCTGTAACTGTTATATATGCCTATAATATATATTATCTTTAACTCTGCATACAATGTCTTGTATAAAATGTACTGTATAACCTTTTTCACTAATTTAACTATGTATTTGTAACCATGTATTTGTCATTATAACTCTGTGCCCAGGACATACTTGAAAACGAGAGGTAACTCTCAATCTATTACTTTCTGGTAAAACATTTGATAAATTAATAGATGTAGCCAAGTCCACCTTGTACTACTAATTTACCAGCCCCTCTAGCACTGTAGGTCCCAGTAAAGAGTCTGCAGTGTTGGGAATAAATCCTGCAGGGCACTGTTATATTGTTATGTGTGTTAACTAATAAAGTTCAGGAGTAGCCTGGTATTACAAGGGGGGCCTATGATGATAGGAGGCCGGCTTACAAGCCACTCACCTGGGAAGGAGGGGGTTTCCCTCTAGAGGTTAGAGCAAGGGTTCTGGGAGTTCAGTTCTGTGCTGCCCTCCCTGCTGTGAGGACGCAGAAGTAAGCCTCTCCTGGACAGGAGTGGGCTGAGGCCTTGTCCTGTTAGGGGGTAAGGTATGCTGAGGAGGGGGGCTCAGGGCCTCAATCCAGGGGTACTGCCTTCAGGGAATGGAGCCTGTAATGATGTGATGTACTAAATAAACCGAGTTATATCATCCATGGTGTGATGCTTGCTACTTGAGCACATAAGGAGAGTGGCCTGTGAGGACCATCCTGGCTGCACCAGGATCCACACAGGATCGAGGTGCTGAGTTGATTACTGAAGATCCGTACCTATGTTGTCTCCCCATACCACCGCGGAATTCTCCAGCCTTCTGTTCTACCAAACAGGTATGCACCAGCATCAGAGTACACCAGTAGCCACGCGTCTCCCTTAGGGTGGGGAAAAGGTGCTACATAAATACCGGGACCTGTAACTTAGGAAGCAGGTGGTCCCCGAGGCTGAAATGAATGCGGTTCAGCTCCGGAGACCCCATGATGCCATACTGGGTTATTAAAATAAAATAAAAATAGTGTGATCGGCTGTAAGAGCTGTGCAGGGAGATGCAGCTCTCTCTGTGCATCTCTTACAGACTGCGGGCAGATCGCATGGGCAGAACTTAGAAAAGACACAACTAAAAACACTGCTATCCTGAGCAGTATTGGCATTTTCCTATAGTACCTCACGGTTTCTGACTTGCCATAACTCTTTCTAAATACTGTGATAACACCGTATTCATGGTATACATTGTATACATTTGTAGGGTCATGCCGTATTCATGGTATACATGGTATACATTCGTAGGGTCATGCCAAAACGTTCGATTTAGCAGTGATAACATTGAAGCTACTAGAATAGACCCCTATGGCCCAGATACATAAAACTTTATTCAAGTGGCCCGGAAAGAAAGTCCTGTTGCAGAGAGAATTTGGTGGTGCAGAGCGCAGCAAATAGATGTTAAGGCTGGATTGTAATGAAGTATAAAAGTTTTATTGGGCCATAGGCAAAATGGATAAAAAGGGATAACCCCTCATCGCTTGTGAGGTTATCCCTTTTTATCCATTTTGCCTATGGCCCAATACAACTTTTATACTTCATTACAATCCAGCCTTAACATTTTTTTGCTGCGCTGTGCACCACCGAATTCTCTCCCCCACGGGACTTCCTTTCCAGTCTATGATCCACGGCTATGAGCACGCTGATATGGACAAAGCTCGAGGAGGCTGTAAGTGACGTACAATATATTTTTACACTCATTTAACCCAGGAGGATTAGCTGTCTATGTGGCGTTTACTGGGAAGGGGTCCGGAGCCTGTCTGTAAGGTTAAAACTGTCTTCTGGAATTGATAAGGTTAAAAAGAATACGCTGGCCTTGCTATTTTCACGGGAGGCTATCGTAAATAGCTGCAGACCAACTGTTCAATGCCTGTCAAAATATTGTTAAAACAGAGGATAGGGCTGCCTTATAAGTCACCATTGTATATGTCTCTTGCTCAGCAGTTAAATGTTTTAAGCTCTACAGAAAAGGCATTATGTGAAGGATACATGTAAATTTAGATGTGTACCCATATTTGTAACAGATGACAACTGTATTTTTGTCCCTGCCTTGTGTATAAATACCTGCTTGTGAACCATTAAAATTTAGTTGTAAGAACTCAGCCAAGGTGCCTCCCTGAATTCTTACGGCTCCGAGCTCGTATATGTCATACTATTTGAAAGCTTCCATATCTGTTGCGTTTCAGTAGCTCCCGGGAGAAAAGGTTTTGCTTGCCCTAGAAGGACCTGATCTGTAGAGATCTAACACTGTCCTTGGACTTCCGACGGTCACCCCCCCAGCCCCCCTTGTCATACTGATTCCACCATGTTATCCCCCATTATATAGGGGTCCAAGTAGCCTAACTTGGTTCTGTTATACAAAAAAACGCCCAAAAGTACACTGCCGACACACTTAATTGCAGTGCGGCCAGATCCGCAAGCCGGGAGATTTCCCGGCTTGCTAGTGGCCGCCCCTCGGTGTGCCGCGCGTCATAGATGCGCGGTCACGCGTCTTCGGGAGCCTGTGCCCCCTGCACGCGCGTCCAGGGCTCCCCGAGGTGTCCCGCGATGTGGGGGACGGCGGCAGGGGGTTCCGGGGTACCCGGCGGACCCGGCAGCGGTAGGGAGAGCGCCCCGATCGGAGGGCGCTCTTCCGCTGCTTCGGCGCGCGCCCGTCACCCTCGGGCGCGCGCCAGGCTACTGCTGCGGCCAAGAACGGGCAAATGCTCGAATAAACTTGGCCGCAGCAGTACTTCAACCGGAGACAACAAGTGAATTGCACATATATGAAATGTGATTTATGTGTTTGTACCACTACTGTAGCTCTGCAGCACTCGTTATTTGGGGTTCATTACCCTAGTCTTCTTTATTCAAGTGGAGTTACCGCACCCAGTAAAAAAAAATACGGGTATTACAGCAATTTTAATTTGGTATCCTATTTAGACTAATGCCCAATATCCCTATTAGCCAAATGTGGCCAGTGGTGCTCTGGGACATTAACCAAAAAAAAAAACACATATATATAAAAAAGCAGCAGAACCTTATTTTAAAAAAAAATCATAAAACCATTGATTGCCACTGTGGCCTCTCAATGGGGCCCTAAATTGCCAATGTGGCTAACAATGGTAAGCTATAATGACAAAAAATGTACAATATTTATTTATGTTTATCACTGTTTCCTCTATGCCCTCAATGGAGACCTAGATAGCAACATTAGCCATTAATGTACACTCTAAATAAAAGTAATATTTACCTGTGCCAGGATGAAGCCCATTCTCATCCTCAGGGGCACACTGATAGTACATCAGACTAAATTATCAAGTTGAGTTATTTTAGAAACATACACTATGAAAGAACTGTAGAAAAATATATGTATATTGAGACTAGCAGTCTCACACTAGTGCTTCACAGCCTAAATCAACAAATTCTCAGTAAGATAACATAAACATATAAGTCCATATGTATAGTATTGAAAGGAACTTTGTTGTTTGCACTCCAGGTGCTAAGTGAGTAGTAATAGTAACAAGTCTGTAACAAGTGCGCCTAAATGAAGAAATTTAATATTTAGACATCTAACGGTAGCAGCACTGGTAACGAGTGAGGGGGAAGGGGAAATGGGATCAATGGGTAAGTATGATGTCCTGAATGAATCGCGGACAACCCAGATAGCTCCCTCCTTGGTGCAATCATTTGTATAACCCCCTCCTGTTCAGACTCCAATAAAACATGGAATCCAAAGGCATGTAGAAAAGACAAAGTCACTTGTAGATTGGAATGAATACTCACTGCACTGGTATGTACTGTAGATCAAGAGCCCAGGCTCCGTCAGCGTGTGTGCATCTCCAGATAAGTAAAGCAGATGTGGGAGCACAACGCAAAAAGCAAAAAAAGGGAACCAGACCTCTCAGAGGACTTTCCGTATACAAACTGCCATGTTGAGGATGATTCCTGGAAAAGAATAAACCTACCTTTTCCTGCTGGCATTTCGGTCTGGTTCCTGTTTTTTTGCTTTTTGAGCTGTGCTCTCCGTAGCCTCTTCGCTCGAGCTCTTCATCTGCTGTACTGTAGAAAAACACAGCAATATTAAAAATTAAATAAAAACTTTGTCCATAACAAATAGTTAAGACCCCAAACATTTGTTAGAACATAGACATAAACAAAAATTAAAGGAGCAATCAACCCTAGCTGAGATTCTCATCAGTGAAGTTACTGGTATTACTTCCTTGTTTTTAAAAGGGATTTAAATGGCCAACCAATAGGAAGCCACAACCAATGATTTTGCAGTTTACTCTTGGCCCAATATTTAGCAGCCATTTTGTTTCCCCTGAAGGAGATTTACACCTGGTAACTTCACAGGTAAATGTCAGCTGAAAATGGTTCAGGGGGACCATTATACCTACCACATGTAGCCCTGGTAGGTTTGGGCTATTATTCTATCCTCCTATTCTATCCTCCTCCTGGCAGTAATCCCTGCATAAGGGCAGGTTTGCCAGGAGTCATCATGGGTTTTCCCCACTTCAGGCAGTACACTGAGGCAGTGAAGGCAGGTCACCAGACTCTGTGTCCAATCAAGAGACACAGGGGTGGTGCATTTTGGAGCTACTTAGGGTATTGCCAATTCCTATTCAGTGGTCTTTGAGAGTCTGTAATGGAGAGGAAAGGACAAGGGTGGCATAGACTGAGCTGCCAGGACTGGCTAGCTTGAGGCCTCCCTCCGGGGAGGGAGAGTGCACTCCCCATACCTCCTCCCCTGCTTAGGGGGTAGGGGAAGAGCTAGACCCGCTCTGGGTGCCCCAGTCCTGGAGTGGTGTCAGGGACATACTAAAGGAGGAAAGCCTGCTGTGCTACTGTCTGCTGTGAATAAGAAGAGACAATAAAGAGCTTGCATTTTTATGGAAACTCCTGCCTGAGAGTGAAGTGTATCAGGAGGAGGGGAAGTTATTTCTCTTGTAGGTACTTCACCCCATACTGCTGGGGGCTGCAGGAGGTGGAGGCGCTGCACCAGTAGAGAAGACGGAAGCACAACCCCAGAAGCCTGTCCTGTTCTCCCCTATGTCATCGCAGGAGACTCAGGGCCCCCTGTTGCCAGCAGGAACGCGCCACACAGAGACATGTAGCCTGAGCATTAGACTCCCTAGGAGACCCTATCTGAGATTGGGTCGGGGAAACAGGGTTACACATATAAAATGAATTTGAACTAGAAATAAAAACCAAGTTAGAGGAACTGCTCCTTTACGTAATAAATCAAGCTTTTGTAATCGCCAAAGAGAACTTTCAACAGGACACTAAAACACAAGTTTTCATAACCTATCTTAATTGGTAGAAGAGTATGTAAACTTTGCCATAGATCATTCTATTCTAAAAACACACAAAGGAATCAGAACTGCCCTGAAAGCTGATCAGTGCCTACAGCCTGTAATTGAGCGTTTCAAGAATAGATACTGAAACCAATTCCTTTCAAAGCTCCGGTTACATGTTAATGGCAAAAAAGAATTGAAAGGATGGAAAGATCAGATTTCTGACCTTTTTGGCAAACGCTCGTCTGAAATATATATATATATATATATATATATATATATATATATATATATATATATATATATATAGTTATGTGATGATAGTTTAAGAACGTGTTTATCTTAAACTCAATAAAGCATATACAGTACAGTGTATGAAAGGAAGAACTCAAAATACATTTGGCCTTAAAGAAAATGTGGATTTCACACCATTTCCACAATAATAAATCTCGTGGATAAATTAATATTAGATTTCTGGGCTGATATATTTATGAATGGCGCATACTATATATGGAATTATTATTTTATTAATTAAATATTTACTTTGAATTTAGGGTATTGCAGGAATACAACAAGAGGGGGAGAGAGGGTTCCTACTCAGCTGAACACATATAACGTATCTCACGAACTAGAGGGGTACTATCAGGGAAGGGGGATATTGTGAATTTACAAAGGAAAGGTTTCCGTGCGATGCACTCTATCTCTACTAATATTCAAAAATATATATTGCAGGATTACATCAGAGAAAATCTACCTCTCCTGCAGGAGTTCCCATCTTCTTCGTTTAGAAGAAAGATGGTTCGCTTCACCCTTGTGTGGACTACTGAGCCCTGAACCGAATTACAGTGAGAAATAGATACAGTGCCTACTGTCGTGAATCCTGGAGTACCTGGAACGACTTTGTCTAGCCAAAATAATATCAAAATTGGATCTCAGAGGGGCATGCAATCTACTGCGAATACGTCCAGGGGACGAGGGAAATACAGCCTTCCAAACTAGGTGTAGTCATTCCGAATACCTCGTTGTATAACCATTTGGGTTATAGTTCAAGAGGAAATTTAAACGGTCTGTGTTGCAAACGTATATTGCATACTAAGAAACAAGAGAAAGCTATCCCCAAACAAAGTAGATCACTACTTACAGACATTTAATGATTAATTCAAAACAGGTTTATTGTAGAGAAATAGCGACAACATTTCAGGTCCTACATGGAACGTGAAAAAAGGTCCATGTAGGACATGAAACGTTGTTGCTGTAAGTAGTTATCTACTTTGTTTGGGGATAGCTGTCCCTTGTTTTTCTGTATGCCATTTAGGTTATGCAATGCCCCTGCCACGTTTCAACATTTTGTGAATTATGTGTTCCGAGGCCTGCTGTATTAGTTTGTTGTCATGTCCCTTGATGATATCCTCATTTTTTAGGAGAACCCGGAGAAGCACAGACAACATGTCCAAACTGTATTGAAAAGACTCTGACAGTGTAACCTCTATGCAAAACTCAAGGAAGGCGCGTTGAATGCAACACTGTCCAGTTCCTGGGATTCATTGTTTTCCCAGAAGGTTAACAAATTTAAACCAGTAAAGTCAAAGCTGTGCAAGAATGGCGTTTTATATTATCCGACAATTATTACCAACTCTTTATCTGAAGGTTCTCCACAATGGTGGCTCCTATTACTGCTTTGACAAAAAAGGATACTCCATTCACTTGCTCTCTACAAATTCCACTGTTTATTGAACAAATAAAAGGAGCTTTCACCTCAGCACCTGTACTGACACATCCGAACCCAACTTTACCATTCTTCATCAAAGTCGACGTATCCGACACTAATCTTAGGACAATCCTGTCATAACGACAAGGACCTAAAATGTTATTGCATTCATGTGCTTTTTACTTTCGTAAACTCGGCTCACCTGAAACAAATTACAGCACAGATGACAAGGATATTGTAACAATCAGGGCCGGATAACCCAATAGGCAGACTAAGCAAGGGCGTAGGGTACCAGCAAAGCAGGGGCACCACAAAAAATTAGAATTTGATATTTCAAAAAAAGCATCAAAGTAGTCACCATGGGAAAAATAAAAACTTTGTTGGATTTTCTTACACTCCACTATATACTATTTCCCCTTTTTTCTGTTCTCTTTTATAACTTATCCCCACCTAAATCAGGTTGCGTACTACAATGTAGATCGAAATAATTCGAGGAAATCAGATCCTGTCAAGTGTTGCAATACATTTATGTTTAATTATTGATATATTTTTCTGAATTACATATACACTTGATTCTTTTTTTTCTTCTTATATATTATATATACTGAAAACTGTGTTATTGGCCCTTTGTGGACAACTTTGGCCCATCATGCAAAAAAATGGAGAATTTTTTAATCGAATATTAAGCGCAAAATTTGGAAAAAATGTACGTGTTGATTTGTAGGTCACAATAGTTGCAACATTTGCCATTACTAATATCGCTCTCATTTTCACCATCAGATGTCAGGGCCAACGCCATTTTATATGTTAGTCCTCTTTGGCTCGTTGCCACATCCCAACCATGTGGCCAATGCATGGCCTTGCGTAACCCCCACATTTCGCCCTTAATCTTGTTTTGTTACAGTATGGTTTTGGGTGACGCGAGCCATAGAAAGGTTAGAATCCCTATACTAAGAATTAGTGTCAAATTTGTTTGTTTCAAATTTGTTTGAAAATTCAGTATTTCGTATGTACAAAATATTTTGTCTAATTTTCAATACTGCAATTATTTTCAAAGCAAATGTAAGTGTTATGTTGTTTTATTAGTAACTAAAAAATAATAATGGTAATGATGCTAAATATTTATGCGTTCTGTATTTATTTTTTGTTAAATAAAAAATGAAACAGTTTTTATTGAAATTGTTAAAAAAGCTATTTTAATTTCCGCATACATGTAACTTTATGTCATTTCAAAAAATACAATTTTATTTTACTTTTAGTTTAGTATTGTTTTTATTTGAAATTACATATGGGGGTACCGTAATCTTTCAGTGCTTAGGGCCTCTAAAATGTCTTAATCCGGCCCTGGTATAAATCAAATCCACTTTTGAAGAATGGTAGCACCTGCTAGAAGGACCACTTCATCCAGTGTTTTTACTGAACACAAAAATTTAGAATACGTACAGTATGTACAGTTTGTCATTTGAACCCGAGACAAGCCCGGTTAGCACTGTAATTTAAGCAATTTAATTTAATTGTGTAGTATTGGCCTAGAATGAGAAACAGCCAAGCCGATGCACTTTTAAGGCAATACGATGGTAGATTGGCCATGCCAGTCTCTGCCAGCACAGTCTTAGAACGAAAAAAAAGGGGATGACCGGCGCCAAAAAGGTTAAATACCAAACCAATACAGGTGTGACAGTCCAAATGCAGTCCTTGAGATGATGAAATATGATGATTCTCACCTCAGCAGGATATATGTGGAAAAAGAGAAAAGAAAAACAGATAATGGTGCAGTAAAACAACACTGGGGGGGTGGACAAGGACTAACAATTTGAGACATACAAGACATACAAACGTTAAACACTAGCACGGCCTTTATATTAATAAAAAGCAAATTTATTATGGTGTGGAAGGTGCATAAACCGCATCCGGAGGGGTAAAATTACAACCCTACTCACAAGATGCTGGAAAAGGTTAAGGCAACGAACTGGATGCATGCAGCTTGGCTCTCAAGATGGCGACCGGAGCACTTTTCCTGGCGTCCACACGTGACCGGGATGGAAGACAGGTGACTCAGATGACGGGGGCCACTGGGCGGACGTGACGTCTCCTCCGCTGTAGTCCCACCACAGGCTCACTTTCTCCAGTCCTCCAGTCCTCCTCAGCAACCGCGATACCGCCGCAAATCGGTTGTAGCACTTTGAAGACTGCAGATTTCTCCTTTTGGGACTGCAGACTTCACCACGACCTGGAAACACTCTAAAAACTCGAAACTTCCCGACGCGTTTCGTACGCATGCGCGTACTTCTTCAAGGGATATGCTTGCCTTTTAGTCTCTATGGTATATATACCATCAGTCCAAAGTTCTTATTGGTTAATTGGATAGTTCATATTAACCCCATGTAGGGCTGATAAACGGCAGCACATAAAGAACGGCCTATGCTAATCAACATACAGAACAAACATAAAACATTAAATGGGATAAAAGAAAAAACATTAAGAAAAACATTAAAAACATTTAAAAGAACATAGAAAATGCATTAAAAATGAATACAAATGTACAGAGGCAGAACAATGAATTAATGACTTAAAAATGATTATAAAAAGGCTTTGAGTTCAAAGTCGATATTCATTCCTTTCGGGGAGAGAGTTTTTAGTTCATATATCCAGTAAGCTTCACGCATACTGGCCTGCTGGAGTCTACTCCCCCCTCTGGGATTAACATCAACCTGCTCAATTGCCTGACAGATAAGACCCTTGGGATTTTTATCATGGTACAGAGAAAAGTGATGCGAGACACTATGTGTCACTAAGCCCCTCTTAATGTTGTAGATATGCTCATAGACACGTCTCTGGAACGTTCTCCCTGTTCTGCCCACATATTGTAAGCCACAAGGGCATTGCAATAAATATATAACATACATGGAGTGGCAGTTAATGAAATTATATATAGGGTAACTCCTATTGGTGACGTTAGATGTAAATTGTTTAGAATTTTTACTAAAAGAGCATGCTACGCACTTTGCACAGGTGAAGAAACCTTTTAGACTCCCTCCTAGTTTCTGTTTTTTTTGCTTCACCGGACAACTGGGAGCTAGTTTGGATTTCAGGTTATTAGCCTTTGAAAATATAATATTAGCTTTTTTTGGAAGGATATCTGCCAATACTTCATCTTGTAATAAAATAGGCCAATATTTATTTATAATTTGTTTCATTTTTGGCGCCATCTCATTGTATTGAGTGATGAACGCTACCTGATTGTGACATCTATTTAATGTTTCCTTCTTTTTAACATCGTACTGAAGTAAAGTGTCCCTATTGATCTCATTAACCTGATTAAAAGCCTCATTTAATTCAAACTCTTGATATTTTCTATTAATGAATTTTTGTTTTAAATCTTCTGCTTGTTTCTTAAAAATCTCATCTTCGGAACAGTTACGTTTAAGACGCACCAGTTGTCCCTTTGGGATATTTCGCAGCCACTGCGGATTATGGTGACTATCCGCGCGCACATAGTTATTTGCCTGCACAGGCTTAAAGAAGGTCTTAGTGTGCAATATATCATCTTTGACATATATGTGAAGGTCCAAAAAATCAATGTGTTCAGTACTAAAACTACAAGTGAACTTAAGATTAAGGTGATTCTGATTTAAATATGTGCAAAAATCATTTAAGGAATCCTGAGTGCCTGACCAAATAAAGATCACATCATCAATGTAGCGCCGCCAGAGCACCAGGCTTGCTCCTAGAGGACAGTTGTTCCAGATGAACTCCTCCTCCCAACTGTCCATAAATAAGTTAGCATAACTAGGAGCAAACCTCGTGCCCATAGCGGTACCACATTTCTGAATGTAATAGTGGGAATTGAAAGTGAAATAATTATGTGTCAAAATAAACCAAATACTCTCCATCAAGAAATCCCTCTTAGTGCGTGAATAGCCACTGGAGTGTTCCAGTTTGCGAGACACGGCCTGGCATCCTTGATGATGGTCGATAACTGTGTATAAGGATGTTACATCAGCTGTGGCAAGAATGTAACCGTGCTGCCATTTTAGATCTTTTAAAATTTGTAGCGTATGTGTCGTGTCTCGCAAATAGGATCTACCACCAGTGACTAAAGGTTGAAGATGGTGATCTATAAATTGTGAAAGATTTGAAGTGAGGGAAGAGATACCAGAAATAATAGGTCTCCCCGGAGGTGCAGTTAAACTTTTGTGAATCTTAGGTATAAAGTAAAATAACGGTGTACGTGGAAACTGAACAGACAAAAACTTGAACTCATCCTCACATATTGCCCCACTATCTACACCAGAAGTCAACAATTCTCCCAGTTCGGCTTTGAAATGCACCAAAGGGTAACTGTTAAGGGGGAGGTATGTGGTCTCATCTCCCAGTAATCTCATGGACTCTTTTAAATAATATTCTTTGTCCATGACCACAATACCCCCACCCTTATCAGCCGATTTTATGACAATCGAGTCATTATTCTCTAGATTTTGGACTGCCTCTTTTTCTTTAATATTAAAATTATCTTTTTTAATTTTGTATGTTCTACATGAGTTCTCTAAATCTATGCTGACTATCTCTACAAAGGAGTCACTAGATGTCCTTGCGCGAACTTTGGATAGAACGTGGATGCTTTTTTAAAAATCTTTTCTTGAGGGTCAGTAGTGCTGCGTACCTCTTGAATGGGATTAATTTGATTAGTGATTTTATCCCTAGCAAAATATTTTTTCAGGGCGAGTTTGCGGGCAAATTTGTGAACATCTATAAAGAGATTAAAACTATTCGGTCCACAGACTGGAGCAAACTTAAGCCCTTTGTTAAGTACTTTTTTCTCAATATCAGTGAGCTGATACTGACTGATATTGAAGATATTCGGATGCTCTTTTTTAGTTTTTACCCGATTTCTACTAGTACCTCCTCTTCTCCCTCGGGTCCTGTCTTTCTTTTTTTGTGGTTTAATGGAGGTTGGATTTCTGATATATGTTTGATTATTTCCACCTCTGGGAAGATGTGATCTCTTTCCTTCCTCCATTCTAAAAAAGAAAAGTTTGATTTAATGGCTGGTGTGGGGAGTGGTGTATACGAGATGCTCTCCACATCACTCTCTGATCCTATGTCGGACAGCAATGTGTATCTATTGCTGACCGGAATGGGCATTGATTGAGGTAATGTAAGTGCATCATAACGTTCCTTAGCTCTTTTTTGTTGCAGATATAGATTTTTATCATGCAGAGGTTGCTTAACCGGAACGAACGGTGTAGGGACTAGTACATTGGTAGAGGGTTTTTTTGGGCCATTATTGGCTCCCTTGTGTGTAAATTTGCTCCTATTGACATTGGATTCTTTGGATCCTATCGCTAAATTAGGTTTCTTATTGTCTACCTTCGTGACATTAATCTCTTTGGATTTCTTTGCCCAATCTCTCTGACAACCAGTGTCATAATCTTGTTTGTCCCTGAAAAAATTTTGTTGTTTGATTTGAACTATCTCTAATTCTGCCTGATCTAGCCTTTTCTTAATTGTCGGTTCTAAAGCGAGCAACTCTTTGTTGTCTTTATAAGGATCTAATTGGATCTTCATATCTAATATATGATCGTCCAATTCGGCTAGGGTTTTTCTCCGCTGATGCACCAAAAGCTTCATGAGAGAGAACGAACACTGGTCTAGTATTTCATTCCATTCCCTCATGAAGCCCTCATTGTGTGCATCACAGGTGTGACCCTTTGGTGCATTTCAAAGCCGAACTGGGAGAATTGTTGACTTCTGGTGTAGATAGTGGGGCAATATGTGAGGATGAGTTCAAGTTTTTGTCTGTTCAGTTTCCACGTACACCGTTATTTTACTTTATACCTAAGATTCACAAAAGTTTAACTGCACCTCCGGGGAGACCTATTATTTCTGGTATCTCTTCCCTCACTTCAAATCTTTCACAATTTATAGATCACCATCTTCAACCTTTAGTCACTGGTGGTAGATCCTATTTGCGAGACACGACACATACGCTACAAATTTTAAAAGATCTAAAATGGCAGCACGGTTACATTCTTGCCACAGCTGATGTAACATCCTTATACACAGTTATCGACCATCATCAAGGATGCCAGGCCGTGTCTCGCAAACTGGAACACTCCAGTGGCTATTCACGCACTAAGAGGGATTTCTTGATGGAGAGTATTTGGTTTATTTTGACACATAATTATTTCACTTTCAATTCCCACTATTACATTCAGAAATGTGGTACCGCTATGGGCACGAGGTTTGCTCCTAGTTATGCTAACTTATTTATGGACAGTTGGGAGGAGGAGTTCATCTGGAACAACTGTCCTCTAGGAGCAAGCCTGGTGCTCTGGCGGCGCTACATTGATGATGTGATCTTTATTTGGTCAGGCACTCAGGATTCCTTAAATGATTTTTGCACATATTTAAATCAGAATCACCTTAATCTTAAGTTCACTTGTAGTTTTAGTACTGAACACATTGATTTTTTGGACCTTCACATATATGTCAAAGATGATATATTGCACACTAAGACCTTCTTTAAGCCTGTGCAGGCAAATAACTATGTGCGCGCGGATAGTCACCATAATCCGCAGTGGCTGCGAAATATCCCAAAGGGACAACTGGTGCGTCTTAAACGTAACTGTTCCGAAGATGAGATTTTTAAGAAACAAGCAGAAGATTTAAAACAAAAATTCATTAATAGAAAATATCAAGAGTTTGAATTAAATGAGGCTTTTAATCAGGTTAATGAGATCAATAGGGACACTTTACTTCAGTACGATGTTAAAAAGAAGGAAACATTAAATAGATGTCACAATCAGGTAGCGTTCATCACTCAATACAATGAGATGGCGCCAAAAATGAAACAAATTATAAATAAATATTGGCCTATTTTATTACAAGATGAAGTATTGGCAGATATCCTTCCAAAAAAAGCTAATATTATATTTTCAAAGGCTAATAACCTGAAATCCAAACTAGCTCCCAGTTGTCCGGTGAAGCAAAAAAAACAGAAACTAGGAGGGAGTCTAAAAGGTTTCTTCACCTGTGCAAAGTGCGTAGCATGCTCTTTTAGTAAAAATTCTAAACAATTTACATCTAACGTCACCAATAGGAGTTACCCTATATATAATTTCATTAACTGCCACTCCATGTATGTTATATATTTATTGCAATGCCCTTGTGGCTTACAATATGTGGGCAGAACAGGGAGAACGTTCCAGAGACGTGTCTATGAGCATATCTACAACATTAAGAGGGGCTTAGTGACACATAGTGTCTCGCATCACTTTTCTCTGTACCATGATAAAAATCCCAAGGGTCTTATCTGTCAGGCAATTGAGCAGGTTGATGTTAATCCCAGAGGGGGGAGTAGACTCCAGCAGGCCAGTATGCGTGAAGCTTACTGGATATATGAACTAAAAACTCTCTCCCCGAAAGGAATGAATATCGACTTTGAACTCAAAGCCTTTTTATAATCATTTTTAAGTCATTAATTCATTGTTCTGCCTCTGTACATATCTATTCATTTTTAATGCATTTTTTATGTTCTTTTAAATGTTTTTAATGTTTTTTCTTAATGTTTTTTCTTTTATCCCATTTAATGTTTTATGTTTGTTCTGTATGTTGATTAGCATAGGCCGTTCTTTATGTGCTGCCGTTTATCAGCCCTACATGGGGTTAATATGAACTATCCAATTAACCAATAAGAACTTTGGACTGATGGTATATATACCATAGAGACTAAAAGGCAAGCATATCCCTTGAAGAAGTACGCGCATGCGTACGAAACGCGTCGGGAAGTTTCGAGTTTTTAGAGTGTTTCCAGGTCGTGGTGAAGTCTGCAGTCCCAAAAGGAGAAATCTACAGTCTTCAAAGTGCTACAACCGATTTGCGGCGGTATCGCGGTTGCTGAGGAGGACTGGAGGACTGGAGAAAGTGAGCCTGTGGTGGGACTACAGCGGAGGAGACGTCACGTCCGCCCAGAGGCCCCCGTCATCTGAGTCACCTGTCTTCCATCCCGGTCACGTGTGGACGCCAGGCAAAGTGCTCCGGTCGCCATCTTGAGAGCCAAGCTGCATGCATCCAGTTCGTTGCCTTAACCTTTTCCAGCATCTTGTGAGTAGGGTTGTAATTTTACCCCTCCGGATGCGGTTTATGCACCTTCCACACCATAATAAATTTGCTTTTTATTAATATAAAGGCCGTGCTAGTGTTTAACGTTTGTATGTCTTGTATGTCTCAAATTGTTAGTCCTTGTCCACCCCCCCAGTGTTGTTTTACTGCACCATTATCTGTTTTTCTTTTCTCTTTTTCCACATATATCCTGCTGAGGTGAGAATCATCATATTTCATCATCTCAAGGACTGCATTTGGACTGTCACACCTGTATTGGTTTGGTATTTAACCTTTTTGGCGCCGGTCATACCCTTTTTTTTCGTTCTGTCACTCTGACTGGTTGTACCACCAGTCATTTACCTGGCTGCCTATACACTTTGTAATTTCATTTGATATATTATTAGCGCTGTTTTGCACCTATCTTTTTTCTGTGATTGCCAGCACAGTCTTGCAACAGAAGATTTTTCTGGCAGCTACTAATCTGAGAGGATGCATCCAGCAAGCAACCAGCGCAGACCCCTAGGCACACTCCATTTATTAGTTTCTGTCAGTGCCATTTGAGGAGCAACAGGGCCGGTTGTTCTTTAAAGGTGTCCTATTTATTCCGCCTGTCATTATCCAGTTGAAAGTCCTGAAATCCCACCACGACTCGGTGACTGCCATTCAACCGGGAGTTAGGAAAACAAAATAACTCTTTTTGCACCAGTACTAGCAGCCCAGACATGGCCTTGGTGTTAAAGAGTATATCCGGTCCTGTGAGGTCTGTGCCCGCAATAAGATACCGCCACTAAACCTAGCCGGAAGCAGCCATGGAGATCTATTTATATTGACTTATTGCTCTCTCATGGTTTCAAAACCATTGTGGTAGTCGTGGATCGATTAACTAGAAGGAGTTTTCAGGTTGCATGAGCTACCTGAGGAGATGATCTCTGGTGATCTTCGATTGAGGAGCCCAGTTCACATCTTGTTTCTAGCAGGCTTTTGCACACTGTTGAGAATCAATACTCAGCTATCATCTGGGTATCATCCCCAGTCCAATTGACAAACAGAGTGCACCAATCAGACTTTGGAGTAATATCTATGCTGTTTTTTCAGTTACCAGCAAGATGACTGGATATCTCTGCTTCCAACAGCAGAAGTTGCCTACAACAATGCCGTACACAACGGCAATCCAAAATAGTCCATTCTTTGTGAACTATGGATTCTTTCCCCAAGCCTGCTCGTCTGTTCTTACAAAATTGTTCTGTTCCTGCCAGAGCAGAAAGAATAAAGGACTTGCAACAACTTCACTAAACTGGTGAAGACCCAGGAGACTTACAGGGAGTATGCCAATTGACAGTGACAGGGAGGCCTAGTTTTCCAGATGTGGCTGTCTATCCAGCATCTTAAAATCATTCACCAGTCTGGCAAACTGTGCCAGCACTTTATTGGAACCGTCGTTACTGAGAGACAGATTAATCTGATGGCTTTCAATCTCCAGCTTCCATATTTGATGAAGATCCACCCAGTGTTCCATGTTGTGTTGCTGAAACCATTAGTCAGAAACACCTTTCTGGAATGTAACCATCCTTCACCAAGCCCTGTACAAATCCAAGAGGAATATGTGGTGGCAAAGATCCTTGACTCCCAGTGACCTCAAGGATATATACACTACCTGTTGGACAGATCTTGGGATCTGGTGAACAATAGTAATGCTCCACACCACCTAAAGAATTTCCACAAGGCCTATCCTGACAAGTCATGTTCTAAGACATCTGAAAGATGCCTTGTGAGGAGAGGCCTGACTGGATTATAACCCACAACCTCTGCTATTCAGGGCAGCAGCTCTAGAATTTAGCTAAATCAGCTACTGGGTAGCTCCACTACTGCAGCACAGTATCTCTGCTATTCACTGCTCACTCCTGTTGCAAATCAGTCTTTTGGGCACTGCCTCTGGTTTCCTTCATGAGCGGAAGGTGTTTTATTGAGTAACACTTTTTAGTAAATATGGCTTAATATGCTTATCTAATACCTGAGACTGCCAAGACAGATAATGGGCTTGCCTTCAATAGTGCTGATTTAGCATTATTTGTGTAACGCCTGTATGCCCGCAGACCTGGCCAGTCCCCAGTACTGAGGTGGGTAAGGGTATAACATGCACCCACAGCAGTGAGGGCGTGCCCGGAGTGTGGTAAGTTGCGTTGCCGGGCCTGGTGAGTAAGGGTTAACGTTATACTTGCTGATTCCGGGGTGCCAGAGGTCGGAGGGTAATGTCCAAGAGCCAGAGTTCAGGGGTTGGAGAGAGCAGCGTAGTGATGTCCAAAGATATATGGGGTAGATAGCCCCAATTAACCAGTGCTACAGAGCTATGTATAACCCACAATAATTGGAAAATAAATGTTTCTGACTGCGTTTTAAACCGGATCACTTGGTGTGATAATGCATGCTTGAGGCTATATGTATAAAACCCCTAGATGGCACCAGGTATAGCAGTGATATGCGGAGTTGTAAGTGGGGAGTCTTTGAACCCCCCTCTTGACCTCTGCAGTCTCCCTGAACTGGATAAACCTGTATGCCTGGGGTGGCTCTCTTTAAGCAGCACTTGTACTCACATATGATATGGACGCCGGTTCTGTGTGCTCCATGGCTGATGTGGAAAACAGAAGGAGTGTACCTGTTCCGGTTGAGGAGAGGTGATTCAGCGGGCCTGCCGTTTCCCCCCTCTTTTTAACTATGCTTTAATAAAGGAACATCATACAGCACAGTCCAGCTTCCGCTACGTTTTTTCTCTGCCTCGTGGTGCCCGCTGAATCACCTCTCCTCAACCGGAACAGGTACACTCCTAGTGATGTCCAAAAGCCAGGGTTCAAGGGCAGGAGAAGGCAGCGTAGTCAAGTCCAAAGCAGAGTTCAAGTTCAAACCAAAGGAATCCAAACAGGGGCAGAGACAGGAACCAGAGCTGAAACAGACAAGGGAGCTAGGCATAGACTCTGCACACACAGGAGCTACAGGAAATCTATGCAGAGCAAGGACTGAGAGGACAGAGTGGGGTTATATGGGAAGAAGGGCCAATAGGGGTGAGGGGTGGAGCAGAGGCTTGAGTGGGTAATTGCAGGGATAGGTCCGTGAGAGCAGAGGAGGAGACAGAGAGGTAATCCAGGGTAATTGCCTGCAACCGACGGGGGCCAGTGCCTGGGGAAGGCTGATAACTAGAGCGGGTGTGCGCGCCTTCTGTAAGATTGTTATGCGCGCACCGCGAGTGTACCAGGGCGTGAGGGGTGTATTGCCGAGGAGGCGTTTGGCATGAGAGGCAGAAGGGAAGGAGGAGCGGAGGAGCGAGGTACGGTAAGGGCTGGGATGACGAAGGCACGCCGAAGGGTGCGTGCCCCACGGCAAGTGATAAGTGATCGGGAGCGCGCGCGCTCAGTAATAGACCGCGCGCGTGCCTTGAACACGTGCCTGAGCATGCAGACCATGCCACGCGGAGGAACAGCTCAAAGAGGAGGAGAGAGAGTGGGGACATAGGGAAGAGGGAGAGCTAGCCGCCGTGGGACCTAGGGTGACGGGGACATGCTGGGAAGCGCGAGTCCCCCGATCCATTACAGTATCCCCCCCTTGAGAATCGGACTCCGGACGATCCTCCCAAGGTCTATGAGGAAACTTCCGACGGAACTGTCTGAGGAGCATGAATGTGATGAGATGGTATCCAGGAGCGTTCCTCCGGGCCATATCCTTTCCAGTGAACGAGAAACTGAAGTCTGCCCCTGAACCAACGAGAATCGAGTATGAACTGGACTTCGAATTCTTGTTGTCCTTGTATGACTTTCATACACGGTACAGTGCCTAAATATATAGGTATATCTATTAAGTAAAATGGACCATTTTACTTAATAGATATTTATACATATATATTTAGGCACTGTACCGTGTATGAATTTCACTGGATGTGCTAAAACTGAGCTTTGTCTGTGTTTTATGTTCTGTCTCTGGTTTTAAATATATATTGCCATGCTCAGTAGCACTCCTATGTGACACTCATATGCTTATATATATGTTGTGGTTATTTTGGGGGTTCAATAGGAGCTTGTTAGGTGTCCAGTATATTTTCCAATTGTGTTTCAGCTAGTCTTGGCTGTTTGGAGGGTGGCAACCTCCTACTTAATTGAAGCTCACCCCCTCCCACATTTAAATGGTTAAGGGCTCACTCCATAGCATCTTCCACACAGGGGAACTTGTTTGCTTGCAGGATGGTTGTGACAACTCTAATACAGAGTGCTTTTCCTGGTAATGTACAGGTTAATAAAGGCTTCAATCAGACTTAGAACTTTGCAACTAATATTGACAGATTTACTATAAATCATTCTTCCTGTTATTACACAGGTTACTAAGAATTTATATTAGCGTTAGGGACCCCTGAATTGTGGTCTGCCGTGAAGTTGGCTCAGGGGCTTACAACAATTTTGGCCAAAAATGTCAAACTAAATGACCATTTTACTTAATAGATATTTATACATATATATTTAGGCACTGTACCGTGTATGAATTTCACTAGATGTGCTAAAACTGAGCTTTGTCTGTGTTTTATGTTCTGTCTCTGGTTTTAAATATATATTGCCTTGCTCAGTAGCACTCCTCTGTGACACTCATATGCTTATATATATGTTGTGGTTATTTTGGGGGTTCAATAGGAGCTTGTTAGGTGTCCAGTATATTGTCCTTGTATGACGACAGGATTAGGTCTCTGAGGGCGGTCCGGAAAATGGGCATTTTGGATCAAGGGCTTAAGTAGAGACCCGTGGAATACAGAGGGGATCTTCATGGTAGGAGGAAGTGCAAGTCTGTACGCGACCGGGTTGATCCTTTCGAGGACCTTGAAAGGACCCACGAATCTCGGGCCAGTTTCTGGGAAGGAGTCTTCAGCTTGATATTCTTAGAAGATAGCCAAACTCTGTCTCCGGGTTTGAATTCTGGGCCCACTTGACGTCGCCGATCAGCTTGCGTCTTTTGTCTTTGAACGGAACCTTGCAAAGCTTTTAGGATCTTTTCCCAAGAATTTTGAAGACTGTAAATGTGAGAATCTGCTGCGGGAACACCAGAAGGGAGGGAGGAGAGGGGAAGGCTGCTGGGATGGAATCCATAGTTAATGAAAAAAGGCGACTCTTGCGTGGACTCGTTTTTTAATGAGTTAATAGCAAACTCAGCCCAGGGTAATAGATCCACCCAATTGTCTTGAGATTCAGACACGAAGCATCTGAAATACTGTTCCAGAGTCTGATTCATTCTCTCCGTCTGACCATTGGTCTGTGGGTGATAACCCGAGGAAAATAGAAGGGAAATGCCAAGTCTCTGAGAAAAAGCTCGCCAAAACTTAGAAATGAATTAAGTAGCTCTGTCTGAAACAATCGAATTAGGTATACCGTGTAATCTGAAAATTTCCTTAGAAAAAACGTCAGCCAAGGTAGCTGAATTGGGAAGACCTTTGAGGGGTACAAAGTGTGTACTGTATGCTTGGAAAACCTGTCTACTACCACAAGGATCGTATTCATCCCTTTAGAATTGGGAAGTTCCACAATAAAGTCCATGGAGATATGTTTCCAAGGTTGTTACGGAATAGGAAGAGGCATGAGGAGACCAGAAGGTTTGTGTCGAGCGGATTTGCTCTGGGAACAGACCGGACAAGCTCTGGTGAAATCGAAAATGTCCTTGTTCATTTTAGGCCACCAAAAGGTCAGTTTGATAAGGTCTACTGTCCTCTTGAAGCCTGGATGACCAACAGATCTAGAAGAATGTCCCCACAGAAGTATTTTGTGGCGAAAACGCGGGGCAGCGTACAACCGTCCTTCTGGCACCTTAAATCTCCTAGGAATATGAGCCTGGGCTTTATTGATTTCATCCAAGATATCAAAGTTATTGGCGGAAATAATACACTTAGCGGGAAGAATCGTCTCCGAGGATTCATTAGAATCGTTCTCCGTAGAGAACTGACGAGACAGAGCGTCGGCCTTGATATTCTTGGTGCCGGGAATATAAGAAATTGTGTAATTGAACCGAGAGAAGAACAAAGCCCAACGAGCTTGACGGGATCCCAAACGACGAGCCCCCTCAATGTACAGTAAGGTTTTTGTGATCGGTGAGGATGGCTACTGGCTCCTTGGTACCCTCGAGGAGATGTCTCCATTCTTGGAAGGCCAATTTGATGGCCAGAAGCTCACGGTTCCCGACATCATAATTTCTCTCGGCCGAAGAGAACTTCCTGGAAAAGAATCCACAAGGATAGAGTTTTTCCTGTGGGGAAGATCTCGGAGAAAGCACTGCGCCAGCTCCCACATCAGAGGCGTCTACTTCTAGAGTTAAAGGAAGAGAAGTATCCGGATGCCGAAGGATGGGGGCAGACACAAAGGCTTTTTTGAGGAACTCAAAGGCTTCGATGGCTTCAGGGAACCAAACAGTTGGATCAGCACCTTTCTTGGTCAGGACAGTGATAGGTAGAGCAATAGTGGAGAAGTTACGGATGAATTTCCGATTGTAATTAGCAAAGCCAAGGAAGCATTGCACGGCCTTGAGGGAATTTGGCAACGGCCAGTCGAGTACAGACTTCAATTTCTCAGGGTCCATGGTGAAGCCTTTGTCAGAGATTATATAGCCTAAGAAGGCTGTTGAAGATTGATGGAAAAGAATTAGCATGAAGCGATAGAGAACCAACTTGGTATGGCGAATGTGCTCCTCCAAGCTTTTGGAGAAAATGAGGATGTCGTCCAAATATACGATTACGAACGCTCCCAAAATGTCCCGGAAGATATCATTCATGAATTCTTGGAAAACAGCAGGGGCATTGCATAGGCCGAACGGCATCACTAAATACTCATAATGTCCCGAACGCGTGTTAAGATTGTAGGCTCCTCTCAAATCGAGTTTGGAGAATATAGAAGCTCCATGTAGACGGTCGAAGAGTTCTGAAATTATTGGAAGGGGGTACCGTTTTTTTACCGTAATCTTGTTAAGCCCACGAAAGTCGATACAGGGTCTTAAAGAGCCATCCTTCTTTTCCACGAAGAAGAAGCCTGCCCCGGCGGGGGAGGTGAAATTCTGGATGAACCTCTTCTTAAGATTCTCCTGGATGTATGACGTCATCGCTTCTGTCTCGGGCACAGATAAGGGGTAAGACTTAGACGTGGGGAGTATGGTTCCAGGAATCAAATCAATGGGACAGTCATATGAGCGATGAGGGGGTAACACCTCAGCCTGAGTCTTATTGAAGACATCTAAGTAATCATGGTATATCTTCGGCAGAGCAGAGTGGGAAGATGAGGTATCGAGGCCAGCGAGCACGGCAACAGAAGGAGTAATCGTCTTCTCTGAGGTAGAAGCCCATTGGATCGGCAAAAAATTGGTCCAATCAATACGCGGGTTTTGAAGCTGGAGCCACGGCAATCCCAGAATAACCAGGACAATAGGGGAATGGAAAACATCGAAGACCATTACCTCGGTATGACCATCCGCGGTGGTCAGGGTAAGTGGAATAGACTCCCAAATGATGAAGGCTGGTTGGAGCGGTCGACCGTCAATAGCCTCCAGGCCGATGGGCGACTTTTTCTTGACTAACGGGATTTGGTTGTTGCAAGCGAAGGCGTGATCGAGAAAGTTGCCACCAGGCCCTTCAACCTCTATTTGAAGATCAGGACCCACAAGAGTTATGGGGAGTAATATCTTCTTCGGTAGTTCCTTAGAGAGAGAGGGGCAAGGAGAAGTAGTACCCAGTAGAAGCCCCTCTACCTTTACTGGGCGTTCCCGTTTCCCGGTTTCAAGCAGCAGTGACAAAGTTGTGTTCTGGGGAACCGCAGTAATAGCAGAGACCCTCCTCATGGCGTTGTGCTTTCTCAGCGGCCCGAAGCTGTTGGCTACCGATTTGAATCGGTTCAGGGGCATTCAACGCAGGGAAGGCCAATGGAGGAGACCTAGGAGAAACAGGCAGGGACAAGAGAGAACGAGAACGGTGACTCTCGTGGCGTCGTTCTTGAGTGCGCTGATCCATCCAGATATTGAGGGCAATGAGTTCCTCAAGGGATGAAGGCCGAGCGTGAGCTGCAAGGTCATCCTTGAGAGATTCGGACAAACCGTGCCAGTATGCCGCAGCGAGAGCTTCATCGTTCCACTGTGTTTTTGCAGCGATGGTGCGGAACTCCACCGTGTATCTTGCAGCTGACCTACGAGCCTGAGAGAGATGAAACAAGGAAAAATCTGCAGCCTCCCTACGCACTGGTGTGTCAAAAACCTGTTGGAACTCACACCGGAACTTGGGGTAATCTTGGGTTATGTCTGGTGTGTGTTCCCAGAGTAGAGAAGCCCAAGCGAGAGCGTCGCCAGTGAGTAGGGCATAGACATAGGCCACCTTGGTACGACCAGTAGGAAAGTGTGATGAGGACATCTCGCACTGGACGTCACACTGATTCAAGAATCCTCGGCAAGCGAGGGGGTCCCCGTCATACCGGTTAGGGGTGGAATACGTGACCCAGGATTGCTTATAGGCACTGGGGCCGGGGGTGACGGTGCCACAGGGGATTCCCGGAGAGATAAATTAGAGACTTTCTGTGTAACATTAGTAAGTTGATCACTTAGGAATTGCCAATGTTGCATGGAGACACCTTGGCCCACCTCAGGGGGTCTGCATTTGTTGGGCTCTGCATAATGTAATGCCTGTATGCCCGCAGACCTGGCCAGTCCCCAGTACTGAGGTGGGTAAGGGTATAACATGCACCCACAGCAGTGAGGGCGTGCCTGGAGTGTGGTAAGTTGCGTTGCCGGGCCTGGTGAGTAAGGGTTAACGTTATACTTGCTGAGTCCGGGGTGCCAGAGGTCAGAGGGTAATGTCCAAGAGCCAGAGTTCAGGGGTTGCAGAGAGCAGCGTAGTGATGTCCGAAAGCCAAGGTTCAAGGGCAGGAGAAGGCAGCGCAGTTATGTCCAAAGCAGAGTTCAAGTTCAAACCAAAGGAATCCAAACAGGGGCAGGGACAGGAACCAGAGCTGAAACAGACAAGGGAGCTAGGCATAGACACTGCACACACAGGAGCTACAGGAAAGCTATGCAGAGCAAGGACTGAGAGGACAGAGTGGGGTTATATTGGAAGAAGGGCCAATAGGGGTGAGGGGTGGAGCAGAGGCTTGAGTGGGTAATTGCAGGGATAGGTCCGTGAGAGCAGGGGAGGAGACAGGGAGGTACTCCAGGGTAATTGCCTGCAACCGACGGGGGGCGGAGCCAGTGCCTGGGGACGGCTGATAACTAGAGCGGGTGTGCGCGGAAAGGTTCAGTGATCAATGCTCAATAGAAAGACCATAAAATGATAAGCGACTACAAGGGAATTATGTCCCAGCCAATGAAACTGATGATGCCTATCTCTACTTTCATAAACTATTCATTGCACTACAACCTGATTGTAATTCCTTTCGGCCAAAGATCAACCTTACAATACTTAGAAACTCAGAAATAAACTCAGGCATTTATTGCAAATATTAATGGTGAGCTGGAAATAGCGCTCCTGATTTGCCTATGTGATTTTATTTAAAAATGACACAGCCCTGAATGCTAACTCTATTAAGACTTCAGTAATTTGTTTTTCTTTTTCCATTTCAATAATTGCATTTGATGTTATATTATAATTTAAACTACTTAGCCAATCAGATTTTATTTTTGCAAGTGAACAGGGACATAGAAACCATTGCTTTGGTTGTTAGGATTATCTCTGACTAAGACTTCCTGGTTGAGTCAGAGTGAAGAATTGAAGTCTTGAGGACACCAGCACAGAAAATATGATTGGTCGCTACACAAATAGCACTGTGTATGTGACTGATTTAATGTAAAATAATGTTTGTTATGAATTTCACTTACAAATCTGGTAGCCTTGGCAATTGGCCAAATAGGGCCTCCTGATCCTCGGGGGGTTGTGCATGGACACAATATAGTTATTACCCACCCTGATTTTCCCGTTTCATTTCTTCATTGTCTGTTGGAGGGGGTGAGGGGTGGGGGGTGGGGGAGAAGAGGGTGAGGGGAGGGGGTACCTTAACCTTTAAAAAGGTGCACAGGTTGTCTGTCCAGTTGCTAGGTAGGTATTTAGGGTTAAAGCACAGACTCTAATTTGACTGGTTGCTTTTTCAGTTCTCTGGAGATCTGACAGCATATAAAGTGTTAAAAAATATTTTCTTTAGTAACAACTGCTGGAAGGTCTGTATGCTAGTTTTCTGCATACTTTAGAATGAATGGTAAAGTGCACATTACTTTCATACATTTTTTTACTAGGACTACATCTTTTGTGTCACAAACATACAGTCAATAGAGCCTATGGTCCTTATTCTGTAAAATGCACTAGTGCCAATCCTGTACTATCGCAAGAAACGGACCTATGTATCGAAGCAAGAGTGGTGCAATACTGGTGCAATTTCTTCTTTGATACCCCTGGCGCAGTTCTTTGTGCCCCAGAATTGCACCACATTTACTTTGATACATAGATCCCAATGAACTTCAAGTTGGTTGTCCTTTTTTTAAACGTGTTTTCTTACCCATTTTATGTCTTTGAGTAATATAAAATGAATGTAAAAATCAAATTGTGTAGGTTTATAGCAATAACTTCATACTTGCCATATCTGTTTTGGTAGAAATGGACTGTAACAATGTGGACCTCTCTTCTGTCTATCTTTGACTCCTTGTTGAGAGCTTCCTTCTTCAATGCGCTTGATTTCTCTTTCAATATATGTTTTGTATTTCCAGTTAATTACTGGTAATACTTATTATTCAAAGGTTGTAATACTACTTTTTTCTATTATATACCTCCATTTGGTATAACAATTACATTCTTTACCTGCTTTTTTAATTATACTTGAGTATTCATTCAAGTTGATCAATGTCACACAATCCTACTTTAACAAGTCAAAAACATTTCCCGCTCGTCTAAATACATTTTGTTATTTAGTTCGTCTGACCAAATTGAAAAATGTGTTGTGTTTAACGTACTGGAGCACAAAATGTACTATTATTAATAACCAAGACATGCTTGGAACCTGTACTCTAAAATAGTACATTTAGTTGCATATATTGTTCTAACTTTCGTGGATTTATTAAAAGTAATATATTCTCACACACTTAACAAAACAAAACATTTTATTGAGAAGCTTTGTCACAGAACAAGCGAGTTATCATTTCATATAAACTGTACTTGCAGTTAAAATTATTTTGTTATGGCTACACAAAAAAAACAGGTTCCATCATAAGGATTCCCCCAAGAGTCTCATACTGCAGGTGACAAACAAGTTGAGTTAAATAAGAGATTGCAAACACACACAACACCCCTGTAAACAAATGTCATTTAGGATGTAGCATGGGGGCTCTCTGTCTTCTGTTAAATAAAAGATTGTGCTGTTTAAAATACACACTGTAGACTCAAGTAAGTGGAGACATACTTAAAAGGTATTTGACAAAGAGCAGTTTAATGGACTCCTGCATAAACAAAGAAAGAGCTGTTGTCTCTGGTTTTGGATGAGTTGTCTCATTGCACTTAGGGCAGGTTGGAGACTGTATATGGAAATACTGAATTCTGAAGCTGATCCTTTTATATATTGTGGCTGGTACCGGAGTGACTTCGTCAGGTTTACAGTTTTAGAATATATTATATTGCCTAAACAAATACTATTTCCATGTATTACATTTCCAATGCATTACTGCTAGTTATCCCGTCCTCCAGTGGGATTAATTGTAGAAACATTTGTAGTGAACTTTGATCTTGTAATTCAGAAGAATGTGCTCCAGACATTTTTAATCCAAGAGACAGGGGGTGCCCAATGCTACATCCCATTGACAAAACATACATGATGAAAAGTATAAAGTAAAATACTTCAATAATAATAATATTAAATACTTGGTTATTTGGTTAACCCTTTGGCCAAAGCGTCATAAGCCTGCATACCAACGTCAAGGTATAACCAAATTAATGCAGGTCCTACACTACACTACACTGTGAACCCTTCCTTTTACCTCTGTAAGAGGGGAAGAACCATTATAGGTCTTGTTCCTGCAGCAAATGAAATGACCTCCCAAGTTAAAAAGGTGAAGGAGGAGGAGTGAGCTCTGGGGTGAGGTGCCACAGCCTCCAATTGACTGCTACCAGTCAGACATAGATTAACACACATTCCCAGCTAGCTCAAACTCCCATGTGTGTTAATACTTTTTTAATCAGCTAAACTGTATCTTTTTCCTACAGTCGATTCAAAAGTTACATAGAACCAACAATTGTAATCATATTCTATTCTAGTAGCATCCTTCTCATAGTTAACCCTATTATAAAAATACAATTGAACACAGAAATATATATAGCCCCCGGTCCCTTGGGTTTCCTTACCCCACCCCCCCTACCTTTGCGGCAGTCTTGAGTGCTGCCGGAGTCAGTGACGGACCCGTCGGCTTGCCGCAACGAAGGGAGGGGGCGTATGAGGTGGCGAGCCGGTCGCGGGAGCTTGCGGCGTACCGGGTTAGCGGGGGCCACCATTTTAGATTGCACATGCATGCGCAGAGAGATTAGGATGACGGGGACACTCAGGCAAGTCGCGCATGCGGAGTAAATAGCGCGATGCCCCACCAATAGGAGAGGGCTCTTGGCAGGGACTACAAGTCCCATGAGCCTTAGGACGCACCACCTGATGCCAGGAAACCAATAGGGTGTTAGGATCCTCCTAGGCAGGGGAATAGGAAGCTGTCACAGAGCCCACGCTAGTCAGTCAGGATCAGGAAGAGCTAGGGGTAGGAGGTGAGTGCAGGGGTCTGTGACCCACTGCATTAGGCCAGCAGCCCAGATACAGTAGGTCCTGAGCCATATTACAGGTTGTGGTGCTTCAGGGACAGGCCCTAGGTTAGGGACCCTGCCCCATAGTGCTATACGCAGTGACAGTAAGGGACACAGCGGATGCTGCGCTTCCTGCAAAGAGGCTTGGGATCAGGCCTACTCCGCACAGAGAGTGGGTCGATACTCAGGCTGGACTGTCCTGACAGAACATCACGCTGGTGAAACCGGACGTCGCCCAGGAGGTCGTCGGATCCTTTGTGAAGATATTTGAATGCCCAGGTGCCGCCGCACTGGACAGGTATCGTTATATATGTGCACCAACTGAGTACTCACACATAGTAGCAGTGCTGACCACGGGACAAGGGTTATACTGTGGACATGGTGGGAAGAGGTTACACTTTCGGGAGGTGGAGTGTTTTACTGTGGGGAATTTATAGAGTATAAGAGATATATAGATGTAGCCAGGTCCCCTGCGGTATTACCTTCTCTCCTGTAAATGCGAGCCGAGTAGCACTAAGGGTTGCGGCCAGTATCGCGTTGTGGTGGTTCCGCCGGTTCGCGGAGCAGGGCGCCGCCATTGTTAGGGGCGTTGCGCATGCGCGAGAAGCAGGAGCACTCCAGGACTACAGGGAGCTCGCGTCTGCTCAGTTAAGGTGCAGAAAGCCCGCGAAGGACTAGCCAATAGGACAGGAGGATCTTTGTTGGCAACCGGAGATATATTCGTGCGCAGGAACTACGTAGTTAGTCGGGGACTGGAGCGGCAAGGGGTAAGAGGTAGGGTGCTGGAGTCCGTGACTCCGAGCACTAGGCCAGTACTCCCCTAGGCCCCAGACAGCCCTGAGCCACGCTAGCTGAGTGTGATAGGGACCGGCCCTAGGTTAGGGACCTGCCCCTTATCTATAAGCCAGTAAGGAATCCAGCGGACGCTGCGCTTTCCGCCGAGAGGTTTGGGCCTATGCTTTGTCCTACAGGGATCTCTAGACTATAAGTGCGGAGGTTCCATGCGGAGTGACTACAGCCGGTGGACATCAACCGGGTTGCCATTAAGTACAGACGACGGAAGAAGCGGTGATATTATCCACGCTGGAATTCACCTCACCATTGGAGGACATCCAGTGATTCCATTGCGGTATAGCAGCACCCGCGGCTGGAGCCCGGGCAGGTAACACCACCCCACATGTGCACCAACCAGATCTATCATTGACATAGTGGCTGCGCAGTCACACACAAATACATATACGCTGGTCTACGCATTGGGAGTGCAAGACGTTGGGTGGGACTCATTGGATTTGAGGGTGGGATTGTTGTGTTGGGACGGTAGCGTCCGCCGAGACACATAAAGTGTGGACACCCGCCGTGGTGTCCGTGATAGCTAACCTTGAGGAAACATTGAGTTGGGTTACCTTTAGAGAGGGACACCAGTACTACCTGTTTAACGTCTATGTTTTAGTGATCAGTAAAGAAGTATCCGTTCTTATACATTATTGTATGTGTTTATTGATTTTCCTGCGAGGAACCACTCCCCCTCTGGTGGGAGCCATCGCAGGTGGAGGCGCTGCATCATTGTAAGTAATATCCATTGTATAATTGCCCCAGGTTCCCGTGGCGGAAGCTCAGCCCTCCTGTGAGCTAACAGGTTATGCACCACACTGAGTAACTATATATGTTTTCTGCACCCACACAGTATAATCTGCGATTGGGGGGGGGGAAACCCATTACATTTGGAGGCGCTGCTGAGAGTCTTAGACCTGGGGTGCCCTATTCAACAAACGTTCTAGAATGTCTCCCGTATTCCCGTGCCTGTCGCGCTCAGAAGTATATGAGTGGGCTACGAGGCTGGAAGTGCCACCGGCACGCACTCTGGCGGTGTGTGGCGTCCCTATAGACATCCCGTCTATGGCCATCCGAGTGGCTCTGCGCCAACATTCTCATCTCCGGGATAAAAACGCCCTAGCCTTGGTGGATCAATGCACAGAGACCAAAGGGCACTATTCAGTATTAGTGGACATTGGGCACGATGTAAATGAAGAACAAGGACCATCTAGTGTATGGTTTGACGATCCGGCCGAGTTGAGCTGTGCGGTAGTATACCCCATGCGGCCTATCAAGTCAGAACCTGACAGCTCTCACACAAACTTAGAAGAGGCTGATATGTGCACCTCGTCTTCTACCCCTGAGAGTTATTGCGAGTCTATAGTAGGCACAGTTGCCGACCACAGCCCGCCGCTCAGTATTGCCCCGGTCCCGACTAGCGGAAGAAACGAGATTCAAATGTTAGCTCAAAGTCTTGCCGAATTGGGATGAGTCAGGGCTGACGCCTCAATGCAACAACAATATCGTAAATTGAAGACCTTTTCAGGCACTAAACCGACTCCAACGGGCGAAGAGGCATTCGACGCCTGGATAGAGTATACCTCACAGGTGGTGGAGGAGTGGACATGTCCTGAGCTAGTCAAACGCCAACGCATAATGGAGTGTCTACGGACCCCCGCTTCCATCACTATACGGCTGGCTAAAGATCAACATGCAGACATCACTGCTCAGAAAATGTTGGAGACACTCGAGCGTGCCTACGGGCGGACCGAGGATGAAGGCCAACTGATGCTGAGGTACCTAAATCTTCGCCAGAAGCCGGGGGAGGAGCTGTCTGTCTCTCGCCACCGAATTAGGCAAGTCCTATGGGATATCCGGAAACGAGACCAGATCAAGTCCACTCAGGTGGACGAGTATTGTTGGAATCAATTCCAGAAAGGAGCCCTGCCCGACAACCCTATCGCCCTCCTGGTCAAATGCTCCCTGATGCGGAACGAACCCCCTAGCTGGGAAGATCTAGTAGATGAGATCAACAAGCATGAGGCATATGGCCGGTTGCATCCTCCCGCCAAGAGTAAGGAGTCCACCCCCAGTGACCCGCCTAAAGCCACTGGGGCTAAAGCCAAGAATCCCGCGACTCCAGAAGAGGAAGTCGCCCCTAAGGGTGCGGTCCCCAAAGCTAGGCCGAGTTGAAATTCCCCACCCCCGTACCGAGGCCATCCGGAATCAAGGGACCGCCTTTGCTACACCTGCGGTAAGAAGGGCCAACTCACTCAGGCCTGCCCAGAACGGGAGGAGCTCCCCGAAGACAAAACTTCCACTCGACCAAACCCAGCTCGGACGATGGTATGCCAAGCGCGGGCTGCCGAACCTGATGGGGAAAACCCTCAAGGGAACCCCCCAGCCCCGGCCGATACCGAGGCCCAGACGGACCCCTCCAAACGAGGGCCGTACAGAAAGTAGGCCATGCAGCAATTGTACCCGTCTTAGTAGAAGGGATCTACGCATCGGCCCTACTGGATACAGGGTCGCAAGTGACCATCATATATCATCCGTTCTACGAACAGCACCTCCGGCACTGTACCCTGCGTCCGGCTGAGCACGTGACCGTACGAGGGCTAAGCAATGAAGACTACCCTATCACTAGAATTGTACAGGTGCAGATGGAAATACTCCAGCTGAACACCGGGAAACGACACCCCATGCAGTTAGCGGCCTTGGTATGCCCAGAACCCCAAGGCCAATGCAAGTACCCGATCATTCTAGGCACTAACGCGGATATAGTACAAGCAGTGTTCCGACAGTACCTAAAAGAGGCTAATGAATTACCCCTAGCCACCGCTCTTCTGGACCCAGTTCTACGAGACGAGTGCCAACGGATTTATGCCCTGGAACGACATGGGGATCTATACAATCGCCAGGCTGGGCTGACGACCATATTACCGGGGGGAGTGCGGAGACTGCCCGTCTGGTGTTGCTACCCAGACCGGGATGGGGAGGATCAGCTTCTCTCTCTGGAAAATACTCCGGAAGAAGAAGTCCATAGAGGGTATAAGATACTACCGGAGGTGAGGGAATGGACCACTAAAATCCCCCGCCGAACCCACGTGTATGTACAGAATATCTCCCCCTTTCCGATGGAGCTGGATGCCGGACAGAAGTTGGGGAACATATATCCGGTCAGCCCTGTCATAGACACACCAGAGGTGAAGGCGGCGGCCGTGGGCGAGCGGCTCGTTGAAATGAATTTCAATTTTGGTGAGTCGACACTACCTACCCAGTGGAAAGAACGACTGGTCGCACAGCTGACCCAATGACGACATGTGTTCTCCACGAGTGAGATGGATGGATGTGGGGTGTAGCCGCAGTGCCCAACATACCATCCGATTGAGTGATACCACCCCATTCCGAGAACGGTCACGCCGCCTCGCCCCACGAGATATAGATGATGGGAGGAATGTTCTCCATGATATGGAAGAGTCCGGGATCTTGATAGAGTCTCGGGGCCCATATGCGTCCCCCATCGTGGTGGTGCGTAAAAAAAATGGAGCCGTACGACTGTGTATTGATTATCGGACATTGAACAACTGCACGATACCGGATCAGTACACCCTCCCGCGCATCGAAGAACTACTGAACGCATTAAATGGAAGTCAGTGGTTCAGTGTGCTCGACCTCCGATCCGGGTACTATCAGGTGCCTATGAGCGCGGAGGATCACCCGTATGCCCCAAGGTATATGTGGGGTGCCGGCCACGTTCCAGAGGTTGATGGAAAAGACTATCGGGGACATGGTTCCACGGGAATGTCTGGTATACCTGGATGACATTATCGTCTTCGGGAGAACCTTAGAGGAACACGAAGAGCGGTTATTCAAGGTAATCGACCGTCTGGGGAACGAAGGGTTGAAATTACCCCTACACAAATGCTGTTTTTGCCACACATCGGTGACCTACGTGGGACACATAGTGTCCGCCAAGGGGATCGCCACTGATCCTGCCAAGGTAGAAGCCGTAGTAAACTGTCCGTGCCCCGAGAACGTCACCGAGTTGCGGTCCTTCCTAGGCTTCTGCGAGTATTACCGCCGCTTTGTGGAAGGATACTCGAGCAAGGCTAAGCCCCTGAACAACCTATTAAAAATATATTCCTCAGAAACTGGGAAGAAGGCTGTCTCGGCTAGCCAACCGTTCGGGGACCAATGGACATCGGAGTGTGAGCGAGCCTTCCTGAAATTAAAGGGATGCCTGACCGAGGCGCCCGTGCTTGCATATGCGGACACCGAGCAGCCATACGTCCTGCATGTGGATGCCAGTCTAAATGGACTGGGCGCCGTCCTGCACCAGAAGCATCCTGAAGGTCTGCGGCCTGTGGCTTACATCAGTCGCAGCTTGACACCCAGCAAGCAGAGATACCCCGTCCACAAGTTGGAATTCCTAGCTCTCAAGTGGGCTATTACCGAGAAGCTACACGATTACCTATACGGGGTTGCTTTCGAAGTAAGGACCGATAACAACCCCCTTACTTATGTCAATACCTCAGCCAAACTGGACGCTGCCGGACACCGCTGGTTGGCCGCCTTGAACAGTTATAACTTCTCCATGAAGTACAAGCCAGGACCCCTGAATGTCGGAGCGGACGCCCTTTCCCGAAGACCCGGGTTAAGTGCTATCCCTGATGACGAGGAGTGGGAAGATCTGCCTGGGCCTGCCGTGCGAGCTATGTGCAGCATGGCCGCTATCATCGACGACCGAGTGGCGTTCTCAGAATTAAGAGTAGTCGATTCGTTGGGATGTCGGTCACAGGCTGTCCCAGACGCTTACTGTGATCCCAAAGGGATGAATATCACGCCTGACAAAGTACTACGGTGGAAGGACCTAGTAGATTACCAAGTGCGCGACCCTATTATTGGTATCATCCGGAGAGCCGTAATAAAGGAGAACCCGGCCCTGCTTAAGTGTGCCCCCAAAAACTTGGTAGCCCTACTCATGCGGGAGTGGGATCATTTCAAAATAAACAATTGCTTACTCTACCGGGTGGTCCAATACCACAACCACCCGGACAGAAGACAACTAGTCCTCCCTAAGAACCTACAATTTCTGGTGCTGAAGGCTCTACATGATGATCATGGACACCTTGGTACCGACAAGACCTTTGGGCTGGTCCGAGATCGGTTCTTTTGGCCTAAAATGCGAGAGGCTGTTGAGCATCATTGTCGCCGATGCACCCGGTGTGTACAGCGAAAAACACTGCCCACCCGAGCGGCCCCCATGGGTCATCTGCAGAGTTCGGGCCTCATGGATCTTGTGTGTATGGACTTCCTGTGTATTGAACCGGATAGCCGGGGGATATGCAATGTGCTGGTTATCACTGACCACTACACGCGTTATGCTCAAGCTTTCCCTACTAAAGACCAAAAAGCCATCACCGTGGCAAAGATATTATGGGAGAAATACGTTGTACATTACGGCCTCCCCAACCGCCTCCACTCTGACCAAGGGCGGGACTTTGAGAGTACCTTGACCAGGGAACTGCTACGAATGTTGAACATTGCCAAATCTCGAACGACCCCATATCACCCTGAAGGAGATGCCCTACCAGAGCGGTTTAATCGGACATTGTTAGACATGCTCGGAACCCTACAGAGCGCCCAGAAATCGGAATGGAGTCGACATGTAGAAACCTTGGTGCATGCGTATAATTGTACCCGACACGAGTCAACCGGGTTCTCCCCGTACTTCCTGATGTTTGGGAGAGAAGCCCGCTTACCATTGGATGTGCGTCTTAGAATCTCCACGGATGGGATACATAATGCTACCCATTTTAAATATGTGCAACGACTCAAAGACAGCTTGCAACAGGCATATCGGCAGGCAGAGAAATCCACCGCTAAGCTCAAGGCTTCGGCCAGGAGATGCTGTGTTGCTTCGGAACTTAGGCGTCCCAGGATAACATAAGCTGGCCGACCGTTGGAGAGATGGAGTGTATGAGATAGAATCCCAAATGCCTGGCCTCCCGGTCTATCGTATCAAAGACACTAACGGCTGGGTAAAGGTATGGCACCGCAATCATCTTCTTCCCATTCCTCAAGTGGAAGATGAAGAGATTGAGATATTGGCCACACCGCTCAACGGTGAGCCCGATTTACCAGAGCAGGGTCAAGAGACTGTCCATAATGAGACCCCCTCTGACACTATGGAAGACCCATTGGAGGGACCCTCTCAAAGGGACCACTCCACAGAAGGGGCATCTCCCGGAGGAGCTACGGGTAAAGGGCCCTGTAGGCCAACGCCTACTGAGGTGGCACCAACAGGCCAGCCTTTGGATCCACAGAGCCCGAGCTTTGTTCCTAACAGAGACTATTCAGAGACATTTCTCCCCTCAAGGGAAGAGGCTGAGCCTCAGGACTGTGCTTATTACTCCCCCGAGGGAGTTGCTGAAGAACAGCTCAGACGGAGCCAAAGAAACAGGTACCCCCCAACGCGGGTAGCCTATGATCAGATGGGGGCACCCCATTATGAGACTCAGTAGTGTTCTCGGAGCAAGATCCAATCTGTGATTGTGATGCTCACGGAGTTGTGTAACATTGTATAGAGTCATGCATGTGCTAAGTTATGTCTCCAATGCATTTTTCATTATATAAATGCTGTATATAGTTATGATATTGGTGTCCCAAGCGAGGACGTTGGGGATTTTACCGGGGGCAGGATGTAGCCAGGTCCCCTGCGGTATTACCTTCTCTCCTGTAAATGCGAGCCGAGTAGCACTAAGGGTTGCGGCCGGTATCGCGTTGTGGTGGTTCCGCCGGTTCGCGGAGCAGGGCGCCGCCATTGTTAGGGGCGTTGCGCATGCACGAGAAGCAGGAGCACTCCAGGACTACAGGGAGCTCGCGTCTGCGCAGTTAAGGTGCAGAAAGCCCGTGAAGGACTAGCCAATAGGACAGGAGGATCTCTGTTGGCAACCGGAGATATATTCGCGCGCAGGAACTACGTAGTTAGTCGGGGACTGGAGCGGCAAGGGGTAAGAGGTAGGGTGCTGGAGTCCGTGACTCCGAGCACTAGGCCAGTACTCCCCTAGGCCCCAGACAGCCCTGAGCCACGCTAGCTGAGTGTGATAGGGACCGGCCCTAGGTTAGGGACCTGCCCCTTATCTATAAGCCAGTAAGGAATCCAGCGGACGCTGCGCTTTCCGCCGAGAGGTTTGGGCCTATGCTTGGTCCTACAGGGATCTCTAGACTATAAGTGCGGAGGCTCCGTGCGGAGTGACTACAGCCGGTGGACATCAACCGGGTTGCCATTAAGTACAGACGACGGAAGAAGCGGTGATATTATCCACGCTGGAATTCACCTCACCATTGGAGGACATCCAGCGATTCCATTGCGGTATAGCAGTATCCGCGGATGGAGCCCGGGCAGGTAACACCACCCCACACGTGCACCAACCAGGCCTATCATTGACATAGTGGCTGCGCAGTCACACAAATACATATACGCGGGTCTACGAATTGGGAGTGCAAGACGTTGGGTGGGACTCATTGGATTTGAGGGTGGGATTGTTGTGTTGGGACGGTAGCGTCCGCCGAGACGCATAAAGTGTGGACACCCACCGTGATGTCCGTGATAGCTAACCTTGAGGAAACATTGAGTTGGGTTACCTTTAGAGAGGGACACCTGTACTCCCTGTTTGACGTCTATGTTTTAGTCATCAGTAAAGAAGTATCCGTTCTTATACATTATTGTATGTGTTTATTGATTGTCCTGCGAGGAACCACTCCCCCTCTGGTGGGAGCCATCGCAGGTGGAGGCGCTGCATCATTGTAAGTAATATCCATAGTATAATTGCCCCAGGTTCCCCGTGGCGGAAGCTCAGCCCTCCTGTGAGCTAACAGGTTATGCACCACACTGAGTAACTATATATGTTTTCTGCACCCACACAGTATAATCTGCGATTGGGGGGGGGGGGAAACCCGTTACATATGTGTACAGTAAAGGTTATTCTTATTTTGTCAAATCAACTGTGTATTATTGGGTTGTGTCCTGTGAGGTGCCCCTCCCGTTCTGTCGCGATCCTTCTCAGGTGGAGGCGTTGCACCATGAGATTGCGAATATGTATATATACCCCAGGCTCTCAGTGCGGAGGTTTAGGCTCCTGCAAGCCATACAGGTACATACAGCAGTAGTAGCATCTGTGTTCAGAGGTAAACAGTGCTACATATAATAATAATAAAAATAATAATACTTATGTTATATCTAACTGTGTAATGTTTTAATGTATCTATTAATGTGATTGGCAGAAGAAACACGGGGCAGGGCTTCCTAAATGGCAGAAATTTTCGTTTTGGAGATGTTGTCATCAACGTCATCAGAACGGAAGATGATGTCATTTTCCATTGTCCATGTCAGCCCCATGACTTCCTCCACTAGCAATAACCCGGTGCCTTTGCCAGGTGGGCCGTGGCACTCTTAAAGTTCAATGTGCCTATTACAAATACTTAAAGATTTGCATACAATTTGAACCTGTTTCTAACATTTTAATTTAATGTTAACCCTTCAGTGCCAAAAGCCTTCACCTCTTCGACCAAATAAGTGCCAGAGGGGTCTGCAATGCATTGCAAAGCAATGTTTTTTCCTCTCCAATAAACGTACAGCATTTCCACTATTCTTTCTTGTGGTTGTAAGAAGCTTATTGATCATGCTTCTCATAAACTGGCCACCACTTTACTCGTCCTAAAGGCACTTCTCTTTTTTTTTTTTGCACCGAACTGCACGCCTCACATCCACTGATCACTCTGCTCTCTGACTTGTGTCCTATCTTTGATACATTCATCCATAGACTTTTCTTTTAAAATGGACGTGTTACAGTAGGTTTCAGATTTGTACATACAAAGATATAAAAATGTAAGCACTAATCTGCATACACACATAAACTACATAGGCACATACAAGCACATACTACACACATGCACACTCACATTTGCGTATTCACTCCCATATCTGACCAAGGTTAGGACTGAGGATTAAACAGCAGTCACTCACACCTTCCCCCACAAAGCGTCAGCAAACTGTGAAGGTAAATGAGAAACCTCAGATCACTGAGACTAAGGGCAGCAGCAAAACACACAGGTCTCTGACTCCCCCTGTCTGTGGTCTGAGACTGCACAGCTGGTCCGAGAAGAGTACCGGCAACAAACTCTCCTTTGCAGGTGGGACATGGCACGTTGCCTGGGACACGTCTTTACAGGGCAGGTTCTCAAAAATAGCAAGAAGGTGCTCTGAAATGTGAGAGACCAACGAGGTTTTAAAGTGAACGTATATCTTAAATAATGACTGTTTGTAGTGAGTATACTTTTTGATATTTTTGCTGTTCGAGTGATCTATTCTCTTGCTGATCAGAAAAAACAGATAATCAGCACTAAAAAGCTGTACAAACAATAGTATTCCTAAAGCAGTAGGTGCTATTGAACATTACAACAAAGTCCAGGACGGTTGAAAAAAGGATATAGGGTAGATCAGCGCTGCGTAACCTTTTTCAGCTGCGGCCCCCTTCCTGGGAGCGCAGCCTTAGCGCCCCCCCTCCTCCCCCAAAGGCACGACTTCAAATGATGTTGTGGGTCACGTCACGTGACCCCACCACGTCTTTTGATGCACGTTGCCATGGCAACGCGTGACGTCACATGACCCCGCGGCGTCATTTGACATTGCGTTTCCATGGCGACGTGTCGCCGAAGACCCGACTGCCAGTAGGTATGTGAGGTTACAGAGGCCTCACGCCTCCCCCGGCATTAAATTAAATGCCTGGGGGAATAGCGCGGAGCCTCTGTAACAGCCCGCGCCTCCCCTGCAAATTCTCCCGCCCCTCAGTTTGCGCACCGGTGGCCCAAATAATTCCTGGGGTCTGAGCAGCTTCTGTGGAATAAACCAAATTCCAGGGGATCTAAAAAACAAAAAGCAGAAGCGCATGCTCCAGTGTTTCACCGTTTAATACATGTATTAGGTTGATGAAAACCTTGAAGATGCACACTCGCAAACAAAGGTGTTAAAATCGCAAAGTAGAAAACCTGATAACAGGTAGGAATCTCTGCTCTGTTGTGGCTGCAGGAACACACTGGAACCAGAATGAATCACCTCCCTGCTGCAGGCTCCTGTCTGGGCTCAGTTGTGGTTATTCAGTGTCCCAGGAGAGCAGGGGAACGGCTCCAGTTAAAAAACTAAAATGCATTACTTTTGATAAAATATATAAAACATGTTCTCTCCTGTCTTTTTCAACTACCATATGGACATGAGGGTGTTAAAGCTGCAGTTCTTGCTGGCAATTTTTATGTTTTTAAAGTGTTTTTTTCAACTTCAATATCTGCATCAATTTTTTTTTTTAAACTTTATTTTTATTAAAAAAATTTAGGGAGAGGGGAGGAATGAAGAAAATAAAAAATGGGGGGAGGGAAGGGTACATAAAATAGAGATGGGAGAAAGTTCACATTCATTTACAATTTTACATAACAAGATTTCTTAAAATATTCTATCACACAGTTAATACAGTATAAATATCATTATTTTTTTTTCCTTTTTTTTTTTGTTACAACAAAATTAAGTGAGTATTAATTTCTGGTTGATTTTCACTCAGAATCCAAGGTAACCACACATTCTGAAAATCTGTATAGGTGTCGTTATTAAGACTAACCTTTTTTTCCATGTAGCAAATCTGCCTGACTTTATTTTTAACTTTGGAAATTGAGGGAATAATTGTTTGTTTCCATACTGCCGCTAATTCGCGTCTTGCGGCTGAAGATATGTGGCACAGTAATTTATTTTCATGTCTCGTGAGGGGGTAATATGGTTTGTTCAAAAGAAATAACCAGGGATCCATTGGTAGGTCCAAACCGAAAAACCTTTGTGACCACATTTTGATTTCCAGCCAATAAGCTGCTATGAATGAGCACCCCCACCACATATGTATAAATGTGGCTTGTACTCCACATCCTTTCGGACATGTAGTTGGGTACTCTGGGATGAATTTAGCTAGTCTCATGGGGGTTAAGTACCCCCTCATCATAACTTTGTAGGCATTTTCTCTGATTGTGATACACATTGATGATGTGGCAACTTTTTGAAAAATATAATTCCAGTCTTCCATGTCTAATACCTCCCCCAGGTCATCCTCCCATTGTAGCATATATTTCAGTTTTTGATTCATTTGTGGAGGGAGGCTAACAAAGTATCCATACAATTTAGATATCAGTCCAGGTGTTACTATCTGCTAGACAAAGTGACTCAAATCTAGTTAGCAATTCGGGGGGTCGGATTTTGTTATAAAAGGCTTTCAATTGAAGGTATTGGAGGAACTGATTGTTTGGGATAGCCTTTTCTTTGTGGAAATATTCAAATGTTCTGGGAAATCCTTCTGAACCTACATCTTTTAATCTTGTGATACCTGCTATTTTCCAGTTTATAAACCTATTACGGCCTATTCCTGGACCAAATTCTGGGTTATCATATAGTGGACTCATAAGTGTATTCCTTGTTGTAAGGAAGTGTCGATTTGCAACTGAGTTCCATAATTTGAGTGAATGGGCTATAATTTGGCTGGATTTGAGTATTTCGGGACTCTTTCTCACTGGGGACCATAGAAGATTACTTCATTTGACTGGGGCAACTAAATCCATTTCCAATGATACCCAGCGTCTGTGGACTGGATTAGAGTGCCATAGTATTAGTTGGCTTGTTTGGGCTGCTTTGTAATAGGACATAAGGCATGCATCAATTTAATCCTAACTTACCCAGTGAATAGCAAAGCTGGCGATCAATCCGTTCTCCTGTGATAGATCGACGAAGGTTAATTGATACAGTGCGATGTAATGCTCTCTGTTTTCCCGTTTCCTCTCTGTTTCCTCATTCATTGGAATGCATATGCATATTCATATGCGTTCCAATGAAGCGTGCGTGCTCCCGAGCCGTATGCAGGAGAAGCAGCCACTCACTCATCTCCTGCTCTCTGTATATATTCCTTGTGGCTGCTCGCGGTGCGGTATAGCCCCTCTGCCCCCGGGTCTGGCCGCCCTGGGCGGATGGTGTGCCCCCCAGGGTTGTGGGCGCTCCCTCCCCCCCCGGCGCTGCCTGGTTGCCTGCGCGGGGCGGGAGATGAGCGGGAGGGGGAGCGGAGCAGCGGCGTTCGCGGCTGACTGGCCCCTAGGGCGGGTGGTAAGGGGAGGCGGGGAGCCTCCTGCTCAGATCGCTGGCCTTTCCTCCCCCCCTTCACTCACATCCAAAGCTCTCTCTCTTACTCTAGGGTGTGTGTGTGTGACAGTGTGTGTATGGGAGACTGTGTGTGTGTGTGTGTGTGTGTGTGTGTATGGAAGACAGTGTGTGACAGTGTCTGTGTGTGTGTGTGTGTGTGTGTGACTGTGACAGTGTATGGATGTGAGACGGTGTGTGTGTGTATGGGACCACCCAGTCACCCATTGTCACCCACCCAGTCAGTCACCCACCAAGTCAGTCACCCACCTAGTCAGTCACTCACCCTCTTGTCACCCACCCTCTGTCACCCTCTCTGTCACCCTCTCCCCCCCTCTGTCACCCTCACCCCCTCTGTCACCCTCACCCCCTCTCTTTTGTTTGTAGATTGAGGTCCTCCGATATTTTCACTTGCACACACACGTATGTGTCAGAAACAGGGCACGCACAAAATAAAAAATAAGGGTAAAGGAAGGGTGCATACTGCCAAAAAGATATGGAAGAAGGATAAAAGGGACAGGCACTACCATATGCAAAAAAGTGACATTTATTGACTCAACGTTTCTGTCCCCACTGGGACCTCTCTCAATAATGTATATGTGCGCACCTCCGCGGTCTGACCCGGCGGACGTCTCTGACTTCCGGTGTCTGCCGTTGCTACAGCACAACTCCTCCTTGCCGCCATCCTGTGCCGCTCCTGCTCCGCTCAACATGTTCCTCTTCTCCCTCTGCCACCAGCTGCTGTCCTCTGCCGCTTGCTTACCTTCGCCGCAAGATGCTGTCCTTATCTCCCTCTGCCGCCGGCTGCATAATGCCGTCCTTCCCTCCCTCCGCCGCCGCCGGCTGACCTTCGCTGCAGGATGCCGTCCTTCTCTTCCTCCGCCATGGCTGCTGTCCTCCAAACCTACCTGGCCGCGTACCCGACTACCAGGCCGGGTAATTTTTCTTTTTTCCCCGGGTACCCGGTGTTGTTTTAGGAGCCGGTCCATCCCTAGTGTCTATATATAGATATAGATAGCTGCAGTGTGAGTGTATATGTAGGTCCTTCAATGTATTTGCAATTTTATTTTAATTAAAAAAGAATTTATATAACTATACAAAATTGTCTATTATTTATGAAAATAGCCTACATTTAGCCTATAATATTAATAATCCCCTCAGAACAGGGCACTCACTACTGGCTAATAAATTATATATATATATATATATATACACACACAAATACAGCTGTATGCTCATTTGCATGTCTTAGGCAGGTCTGCAACCCCGCCTTTCCCCATTATCACCCAGCATACAGCACTTCCACTGCAGCAAGGGATTCTGGGAAATGACATGCAAAAGGGCACCCAGTGTCACTTTTTGCCTCAAAAACCATTATTAACATGGTTCCCTATAGACTTAAGCTTGCTGCATGGTCACAGCTTTGAGCACAGCCAGGGTTAAGGTGCATACCCAGAAAATACCCAGTATGCACCTTAACCCTGGCTGTGCTCAAAGCTGTGACCATGCAGCAAGCTTAAGTCTATAGGGAACCATGTTAATAATGGTTTTTGAGGCAAAAAGTGACACTGGGTGCCCTTTTGCATGTCATTTCCCAGAATCCCTTGCTGCAGTGGAAGTGCTGTATGCTGGGTGATAATGGGGAAAGGTGGGGTTGCAGACCTGCCTAAGACATGCAAATGAGCATACAGCTGTATTTGCATATTTGCTTTCCTGTGGAGGGTTTTTGTCACTTTTTTTACTCACCATAACTTAACTCAGTATTATGGTATATATATATATATATATATATATATATATATATATATATATATATATATATATATATATATATATATATATATATACATATACATATACACATATACATATATATATATATATACATGTAGAGGTATCAGTACCGTGTTAGCCGAGCTTCAATAATCAAAAAATAAATAGATGATACCGTTCTGTGGCTAACGAAATGCTTTTATTTGTGCGAGCTTTCGAGATACACTGATCTCTTCTTCCGGCGATGTTACAATGAATGAAGCAAGCAAAAGGTATACTTAAAAACAGTGTCTCTTGGAATGTTATCTGTGTTGTTCCTTCCCCCGGTGTGGATGTGTTTTATGGCTAGAGGTGTCAAAAGGTTACTGTAAAAGCAAGTGAATATATATATATAATAGCAAGGGTGATTTGTGTCCTGTGTAGTTGTGCGCACAGGGGGGGGCGTGCCTGTGACGTCACGTGAGCGGTTCGTCCTCATTAGCTGAACCGCGCACGTGACCAGGGCAAGTGCGACAAATTCAAAAGTATTTGTCTCGTCAAGCAGCTGAGCGCGGAGTGCTCATGGTCACACACGCTGGTCAAACACATTGTCGTAATGTGTTTGATTGCGCTAGCACGAGCGTGGATGCGCACTCACTCTCGGCCTGGACGAGCCCTTATGATGTCGAAGGCCACGGTCATGCTAGGAGTGTGCGTGCAATTGCGTTTGTGGCGCGATCAAACACACACCCCCCAAGATCCAGGCGCTGTGTCCCCGCAGCTCTGCCGGGGGAGAAGAGAGTTATGGGGGCTGGTCCGGTAATAGGGGTGGGAGGGGGGTGAGCGTGCCGCAGCTCCGCATCCCGCGAAGACCAAGCCAACCACCATCACTAACCTGAACCAAAAAGTGCTCGTGGCGCTAAGTGACCAAATATAAACAGTGCAATGTGCAAATAAACCCAGTGATGTATAGCACTGAAAACACATAATACTGTTACTCTATATGTAGAATTCCTCAGGTGCGTGGACTCCTAGTTAACCTCATATGAAGAAAAGAACACAAATGCAGAGGGTTTAGTGTATTAATATTTACTCATGATAGCAAACAACACAGGGGGGGGGGGAAGAAACAAACTCACATTCTCCTCGCTTGTGTATAAGCAAGAAGTGACTTCGGACGCACTTCAACCCTTCTCCCGACATGACTACTCCCAAATCAGCTACTGGGCATGTAGAGACACATGCAAACTCTGGCCTCCTCCTTCACCGCCTCTCACCCACGCTTACAGTCCTCCGTCCGTTTCAACACGTCACAGCCTCCCCAGCCAATCCGGATAGTATAGGGTTAATACGGTGGCTTCAGAGAGTCAAAAAGCCCAACATGTTTCGTCCAAAGACTTCATCTGGGGGCGGGAGGGTTGTGATTCTCCCCCCCCCCCCCTTCAGAGCACACACGCACACACACCCCCTAAGCTCCACAGGGCTGGGACCTGTGCCTGCAAAATGTCTCTGTAAAACTAGCAGCGCTATACAAGACCATGTTATTATTAATTTTAATAACACACACACACCGAATTGTACACATTCACATATACACAAATTAAATATACATATTATTTACAGTATGATATATACACATTTGCTTTTAAAGGAGTTGTTAATATTTAACATTAAATACACACGTGCAATAGAATAAGGCATAAGGGTTAATTAATTCTGAGCTACTCTCCTTTTCTGCTGCTGCTCTGACACAGTTCTGTGGGGAAGATCATGTGACCAGGCAATAACTGATACATTTGAGCTCCTGCACACTCTGGAGGGGGCAGGACTCACAAAGGGGTGTGCCAGAGCCATTTACAGAAAAGGAAGAGGTTGTGCCTTTGTAAAGGGTTGCTATAGGAACAAAAATGCTCGTTACATTAGAATACATTAAAAATTGTCTTTCAAAGTTGTTTTTTAAAAAAACAGAAAATGCTACAAGTATTTTCTCACAGTACAGAACTGATTTATATTAAAAAAAAACACACATGCAGGATATTGCCAGAACTGCAGCTTTAAAATACAGAGATTCCTACCTGTTCTACTATGCGATTTTAACACCTTCGTTTGTGAGTGTGCGTTTTTAAGGTTTTCTTTAACCTGATACATGTATTAAACTGTAATACACTGGCGACACACTTTATTCGAGCTCGGCTAGTCCCACGAATTCGGGTATACCCGGGTGTATTGAGGTTTGTGACTGTTTTCTGCCCGAGTGCATTGAGGTATTTTCCAGGCAGGGATTGAAGCATTTTATTCCCGCTGGCTGCAATACTGCACAGTATATATATATATATATATACTGCATTACAATTCATGAATTTATGCCATCTGGTAGACACGCGAAGCATTGCAGCCTATTAAATCCTAATCATTATCATTTAACAGATCAGCCGCCCGTCAGCCAGGCATGAACCCAGGCTGGGAAGGCAAACGCAACGGGGCTTGTCAGAGGTGAGGAGCGGCGCATTCCAGGTATCTGCCAGGTACATACTGGGTATTTGCTCGAATAAAGTGTGTCGGTGCAGTACATTATGGGGCATGCACTTCTGCTTTTTGTTTTATATATATGTAGCCAGGGTTCCTCCCGGTGCTCCATTCCCCCTCCTTGCCTCCTCTGCCAGGGACGAGGACGAGTGCCGTCGGAGCCAAGCGGCGGACCCGCTGGCATTTCTGGAGAGTGGGGGCCAAGCAGGGAGCGCTCCAGTGCTCTGTAGGTTCCGCGGCGGTCCGACAGTGCAGGGCGCCGCCATGTTGTCCCTCGTGCATGCGCAGTGGAGTGCCGGAAACGCGGCAGCGGCCATTACAAAGTTGCACACGCTAGGTGCACGCTGCGTCAATGTTAATGACCCTAGGCGGGGACTACAATACCCAGCAGCATCTGGGCCTGCTTTACCACCTGATGCCAGGGAGCCAATAGGGCTGCAGGATTCCCTGGAAGGGGAGGATATATTAGCAGGCTGGAAGGAAGGAAGTCACTCAGGGATGGGAGGCAGACAGGGGAGGACGTAGGTGTGCAGGGTCAATAATCAATGAACTAGGCGAGCGTACCCTCCCCAGGCCCCAGATAGCCCTGAGTCACCAGTCAGCTGCCGCAGCTAGGGACAGACCCCAGATAGGGATGCTGACACCTTAGCTGAGCAGGTTAGCCAAGTTGAAACAGTGTTGCTTTGCAGTGCAGCACAGCAGTTAGTTTTGGCAGTTTCAGGAAAGGCCCCTTCAGTGTGAGCAGGGGTTGTTTTCTATAGTATAGAGTGTTGTGTGACATCACTGGTGCCAGTTGCACGCGGTGATCGCGGTCTGCGTCTGGGCTCAGACAGGCTCTACAGTAAGAGATATTCTGTGGGTGAGACGCTCCACGAGGGAGACCCCTCACACGGAGGTGGGACACCACGGAGGCAGATGCCTGTTCCTGCGTCAGACCCTGTTGAAGATCTTTACATCCGGGTGCGGACGTGTGCCTAGGCAGGTATCTATAACTGCACCAGCCTCATCTCATCTAGTGGGCAGCGCTGCCTCACACTTGGGTGGGAGGGGACTTTGGGGACATTTGGGACTTTGGTGTATGGCATGGGGTTATCACCCATGAGGAGCAGTGTTACAGGTTGACACTGAAGTACTGTTGATGACATGTGATGTTATGTTTGATTCTGCATATAGTAAACGGTTATACGTATACTCCTGTGTATGTGGTTACTCTATGCGGGTCCTGTGTGGGTACATTCTACACTCCTAGAATCCTACATAGGTGGAGGCGCTGTAAGAAAGATCGTTCCAGAGGATTCACCCCAGGTTCCCATCAGCGGAGGCTCATGCCTCCTGTGAACCTGCAGGTATACGCACCACACCTGGTAACATATAGGTTCCCCCTTACATGCACTATCTGCGATTAGGGTAGGGGGAATACCCGTTACATATATATTTAAAAAAAATGCGATACTGTGTAATCCGGGAATCAAGAGACAGCGCACAACGGAGTAGTATAGAAAAAAAGTGTATTAGTGAAAATGGTAAACCAAAACACCAACGTTTCGGTCCTCGCAGAGGGACCTTCCTCAGGGTGGTCATCACTCTGCTGTCTCTTGATTCCGGGATTATACGGTATCGTATTTTTATATTATCCTTATGGGACATGCACAGCAAACTGTCTTTTTATTTATGGGAGTGCCCCATCTGACATCTACTGTACATGTGTATATATATATTGGAAATATTACTGTGTGCTCATTTGCATGTCGTAGACAGGTCTGCAACCCTGCCTTTCACCATTATCGCCCAGCATACCGTGCTTCCATTGCTCAAGGGATTCTGGGAATTGACATGCACCTGAGCACACAGTGCCACCTTTTGTTTCAAATCCATTTTGATATGGACCTCTATAAGCTTATGCTTTCTGCATTGCACAGCTTTACAGCACAGCCTGGGTTAGGATGCATAGCCAGTAAACCTACCCACAGACAGGTGTTTCAAACTTTTGGGTCTCATCAGTGTGAGGCTGGTTACACTGGCGTTACAATTTGAAGCTTGGATAGGTATCCAACACACACACACATTTTTTTTTATCTATGCTTATTATTTATTTATTTAAACAATATTTTAACAGGAACTGATACATTGAGAGTTACCTCTCGTTTTCAAGTATGTCTTGAGCATAGAGTTATGATGACAGATACATGGTTACAAATACATGGGTACATTAGGTTAACAGGGTTATACATTATATAAGAAGACTTTGCATGAACAGTTAAAGATAAAATAAGTTATAGGCGTATATAACAGTTACAGACCACATTAAAATGCGAGACAGCTTTAGTTTTGAAAGAACTTAGACTGATTGCGGCTTTGAGAGTCTCAGGTAGATTGTTTCAGTTTTGGGGTGCACGGTAAGAGAAGGTGGAGCGTCCGGATACTTTGTTGAACCTTGGGTCCAGGAAAAGTCCCTTAGAGTCAGATCTCAGGTGATAAGTGCTGCGTGTGGTAGGGGTGAGGACCTTGTTCAGATACAGGGGTAGCTTGCCCAGTAAGTATTTGAAGGCAAGACAGGAGAGATGAACTTTGAGCCTAGACTCAAGTAATGACCAATTTAGTTCTTTGAGCATTTCGAGGGGATGTGGGTTGTAGTTACATTGGAGGACAAAGTGGCATATTGAATTGTAGAGGTTGTCCTGTTTGCTATGGTGACTTTGGGGTTCTGTGCCATATACTATGTCCCCATAGTCTATAAATGGTATTACAGATGCAGACACCAGTATCCCATCTCTCTCACAGAAATGTTGCAGCCTTTACTGTGAAATAGCTACAGTATTTTCCCAGGCAAGTCAACAGATACTGGTGGCTGCATTTCTAGCATCTGCTTTGCAATGCGCTTTCTGACCAGCAGGCTTAAGGAGGATTTGTTCCTTTAAGTGTACCTAGTTTGGTATAGGTTTTGGATGTCAGGGTATCAATGTGCAACACAAATGTTATGTGGGAGTCAAACCATATGCCCAGATATTTGAAACTAGTGACAGGGGCAAGGATGGTATAGGAGTTGGTTCTGATCTGTAGTTACCGTATGTCCTTCGTAGCTTTAGAAATGTAACCTTGGTCCCGAATACCATTGTTACAGTCTTGTCAGTATTTAAAAACAGTTTATTTTGAGAAATCCAGTTTTCAAGTCTCAAAAAATCAGATTCAAGTACGTGTTCAAGGTTAGAGAGGCTAGGGCTGTATGCATATAAGATTGTGTCATCCACATACATGTACAGTTAGGTCCGGAAATAATTGGACACTGATACAAGTTTTGTTATTTCGGCTGTGTACCAAAATAAATTCAAGTTACAGTTAAATAATGAATATGGGCTTAAAGTGCAGTCTATCAGCTTTAATTTCAGGGTATTCACATCCAAATTGGAGGAAGGGTTTAGGAATTACATCTCTTTAATATGTAGCCTCCTATTTTTCAAGGGACCAAAAGTAATTGGACAATTGACTCAAACGCTGTTTCATGGACAGGTGTGGGCTATTCCTTAATTATTTCATCATCAATTAAGCAGGTAAAAGGTCTGGAGTTGATTCCAGGTGTGGCATTCGCATTTGGAAGCTGTTGCTGTGAACCCACAACATATGGTCAAAGGAGCTCTCAATGCAAGTGAAACAGGGCATCCTAAGGCTACAAAAAAAAAGAAATCCATCAGAGAGATAGCAGGAACATTAGGAGTGGCCAAATCAACAGTTTGGTACATTCTGAGAAAAAAAGAACGCACTGGTGAGCTCTACAACACAAAAAGGCCTGGATGTCCACGTAAGACAACAGTGGTGGATGATCGTAGGATTCATTCCATGGTAAAGAAAAACCCCTTCACAACATCCAGCCAAGTGAAGAACACTCTCCAGGAGGTAGGCATATCATTATCCAAGTCTACCATAAAGGGAAGACTTCTTGAGAGCAAATACAGAGGGTTCACCTCAAGGTGCAAACTATTCATAAGCCTCAAGAATAGAAAGGCCAGATTAGACTTTGCTAAACAATATCTAAAAAAGCCAGCCCCATTCTGGAACAGCATTCTTTGGACAGATGAAACTAAGATCAACCTGTACCAGAATGATAGGAAGAAAAAAGTATGGATAAGGCTTGGAACGGCTCATGATCCGAAGCATACCACATCAACTGTAAAACATGGTGGAGGCAGTGTGATGGCATGGACATGCATGGCTTCCAATGACACTGGATCACTAGTGTTTATTGATGATGTGACAGAAGACAGAAGCAACCGGAGGAATTCTGAAGTGTATAGGGATATATTGTCTGCTCGGATTCAGCCAAATTCAGCGAAGTTGATTGGACGGCACTTCACTTTACAGATGGACAATGACCCAAAACATACTGCAAAAGCAACCCAGGAGTTTTTTTAAGGCATAGAAGTGGAATATTCTGCAATGGCCGAGTCAATCATCTGATCTCAACCCTATCGAGCATTTCACTTGCTGAAGACAAAACTTAAGGCACTTAACGAACAAACAACAACTGAAGACAGCTCCAGTAAAGGCCTGGCAAAGCATCACCAAGGAGGAAACCCAGTGTTTGTGATGTCCATGCGTTCCAGACTTCAAGCAGTCATTGCCTGCAAAGGATTCTCGACAAAGTATTAAAAATGAACATTTTATTTTTGATTGTGTTAATTTGTCCAATTACATTTGAGCCCCTGAAATAAGGGGACTGTGTATGAAAATGGTTGCAATTCGTAAACGTTTCATACGATATTTTTGGTCAACCCCTTGAATTAAAGCTGAAAGTCTGCACTTCTATTGCATCTCGGTTGTTTCATTTCAAATCCATTGTGGTGGCGTACAGAGCCAAAATGATGAAAATGGTGTCAGTGTCCAATTATTTCAGGACCTAACTGTATATTGAAGCTCTTTTACAAGCTGTGGGTAGATCATTGATGAAAACTGAAAAGCGTAGGGGCCCCAGAACAGAGCCTTATGGTACACTGCAGGTGTAGGGAGCTAGAAGCTGAGATAGACACATGTTGTGATCTATCCGATAGGTATGATTGAAACCAGTTTAAAGCATGTTCCCCTATTCCAGAGCACTGAAGTTTGTTTAGCAAGATGGCATGCTCACCAGTATCAAAAACCTTTGCAAAATCTAGGAATATCTCACCAGTAAATTGCCACAGTTCCATCCCACACTGGATCTCATTGCAAATTTTTAGGAGGGTAGTTACTGGGGAGTGTTTGGGGTGAAAGCCAGATTCGAATGGGCTAGGGAAATTTGTTTTGGTATAGTAATCGCTTAATTGGGAGTGGCCACATTTTTCCATGACTTTGGATAGTATTGGGAGAAGAGAGACTGACCTGTAGTTTGAAACAGTGTTTTGCCCCATTTTTTAATATTGGGACAACTCTGGCAGTTTTCAAGGTCATATGGATATGGCTTGCAGACAAAATAGAGTTGATTAGGGAAGCAAGCGGTTTGACAATGGCTGGGGCACCAAGTCATAGAAACTTTGATTGCAGTAGGTCAGGTGCACATTGGCTGCTTAGTTTTAATTTGAGGAGCGCTTGTGTAATCTCCTCTCTAGATACTGGGACAAATTGAAAATTGTGGGCAGTGTTGGAGGAGGTAGGGCTATAGATTGAGCTTCAGGTTTGTGATTTGGGATAAGTTTTGCTAATTATATTAGATGGTTGTTGATGGCTAGAAGGCTGGAATATATTGTTGATGACCTTCCAGGACTTAATTGGATTTGATGTATTCTGGTGAAGATTGTCAGTGTAATATTGGGCTTTTGTGTGTCTTGTTTGCCTTATGCATGTATTTATCACATTAATATTGTATTTTTAGTCTGTTCTAGACTATACACTGTATTTTATTTCACTTTAAGACCTCATTGGTCTCTTTCACATTTTAGAGCACCTTCTTACTTTTTCTTGTCACATGCTTCATTTGTTATAGAAGTTGTTGCACTTTGTGTTTATTTTGTATTCAATATATATATATATATATATATATATATATATATATATATATATATATATATATATATTTTATACACGTATATAACTTTTTATTTCTTTGTTATTTAGAATGGTTTCACCAAAAGGTTGAATAGAAGGGTGGATCTCATGTCCATGTTCAATGATGTTTTGGACATGATGAGGATGATAATCTAAATACAGAGTTTAGGAAATTAGACAAATTACTATCTAAAGAAACCAGAAAATGATGGGTTCTCCTCTTCTTAGAGAAATAGCTAGCGGGGGGTAGAATACCCAGAGGGTTTAGAATTTAAAAAACAATTCCACTTTAGATCTTGATCACGCTGATTTCATTCTTGGGCGGAATAAGATTTTAGACAATTGTTCTAATGAACTAATGCGTCTAATTACCCTTCAAAATAAGAAGAATTTGAAAAAATTAGATGATGAAATTAATCTAATTAAAGAGAGAATTGAACCGCGCAAGAGTAATCCTTCTTTCATCAAAAATTATAAAGAACTACAGAGGAAATTAGACTCTTTAGATAAAAGGAGAGCTACTGAGAAACAAAAATACATTTTCCAGAGATGAAAAGGATTACTCTAAAAGACAGCAGAGAGGATGGAATTCTAATAGAAATGACAACAGAAAATCCAATGCGAATCATAGTAAAGATTCAAGACAATTTGAATTTAGAAATTGTAACATGTATGTATGTATGTATGTATGTATGTCTTTATTTCTATAGCGTCATTAATGTACATACCGCTTCACAGTAGTAATACACGTGACAATCATAAATAACAAATAATACAAATAACAGATCATGGAAATAAGTGCTTCAGACATAAAAGTAACATTTAGGAAAAGGAGTCCCTGCTCCGAAGAGCTTACAATCTAATTGGTAAGAGGAACGTACAAAGACAGTAGGAGGGCATACTGGTAAGTGCGTCTGTAAGGGGCCAAGCTTTATGTATCAGGTGTATAGTGTTCGCCACAGAGCTACTCATGCTTTGTTAAGCAGGTGTTTTAAGGTGGGTCTTAACGGTGGATAGAGAGGGTGCTAGTAGGGTATTTAAGGGAAGGGCATTTCAGAGGTGTGGGACAGTCAGTGAGAAAGGTTTGAGGTGGGAGAGGGCTTTAGATACAAAGGGGTAATGAGAAGAGGAAGGGGGGAAATAGAGAACTCAGAGAGAGACAAGGTTTTTGTGAAAAACAGATCTAGGTAGTGCCATCCTTGTGGGTGCTGGCTGCAGTCCACTGTTGAAGGCCAAAAGAAGAGGTTAGAGAGAGAAAGCGGAAGCCGGAGGGAGAGAGGGTCATCAATATGGCAGTTGAAGTCCCCAAAGAGAAGAACAGGGGAGTCAGAGGAGAGAAAGAAGGAGAGACAGGATTCAAAGTGAGAAGTTGCATGTGGGAGGCGAGGCCGAGAGCAAGTAGAAATAAGACAGTGACCAAGATTGGGAGAGATGTCCCCAGAAGCAAAGAGGAGAAGCATGGAAAGAAAGAGAATATGTGAGGATGATTTAGATCAAGAGAGGATGAGAGGGCAAAGTTGTAGTTTTTGATCAGGTTGTCAGGGTTTGGAGAAGGGCTGAGAGAGGAGAGGAAGGAGCGTAAAGTGGAAACAAAAGCTGGTAAGTTAGAGTGCAAGTGTTTAAGTATTGTAGGGGTGTGTTTTAGTGCAGGGGGCATAGCTGTGTAGTGTCAGAGGGTGCAGGTTAGAAAGGAGTTCATGTGAACTGAGAAGTGGTGAAGGAAGGAGAGATGGAGATATATGAATAGAGTTAGAGACATACTGTAATGAGGCTGGTAGAAAGAAGTGCATACTTTGAGAAGAAGTGAGGTCACAGCAAATATAAAGAGTAAAAGTGGCATCGAAGCAATAGTTAAGTGCTGAGGTGTGCAGTCTGGGATAGATAATATCCTCCTTTCCTGCGTAGCTCAAATCCAGGAATCAGGGCCAGTAGGTGTTGTGTTGTCCATTTTTTCACTCCTTTTGAACCCCCTTTTAAACTGCACACTGCATGCTACTTTAAAATGGACTACTTCAAACATGGGCTGCATGACAGCAAGGGCTGCTATGTCTGCTCTGTCTAATCTACATACAGTAGAAACACCCCTAACTATAGAAAGAAGAGCGCTGATGGTGTTAATGGTTACTATAGGGAAAACAATCCGAACAACTACAATAGAGATATTGGGCACCATAAAAAGGCAGAATTTTGCAGATCACAATGTTAAATAGAAGTTTTAATCCTAATAGAAGCTATAATTCACCCAGATATGTTCCTTCTTATAAGAATATGCAGTACCCTCATAAGGGACAAGGCTACACACACAGATACACAGAAGATTTTAAAGCAACACTACCACAGAGAGATGGGAAACCTAAGGCTGCACTTATAGTGATGGCGCCGTCGCGGCAAAACAAATGCATTGTCGCCGTCACGTGCGCTTATAGTGCTATGGTCACTGTTAATTGATTTTTTTCGGCGACAGCCTCCCCTTGTGGCCAATCAGGAGCTTCTCCGTGCCTCTGCCCTCCCCTTTTATAACGCCGCTGGCCTTGCAGCCAGCAACGTCGCCCAAAAACCTAACACAACTTTTGCAAATGGCGACGGGTGACGTCATTGGTCACATCGCCGGCACTATAAGTGCGGGCTAAGGCAGGGACCAATTACCAGACAGATTCATCTGTTTTTGTAAAAGTCTGTGACGGGGGACCAGAACTTTTAACACCGAAACCCCAGGGATCACTGTCACCAGACAGGACACAATAATTGAATAAACTAAAGTTTATTCTGGCAAGCCAGCAAACACACAAAATACACAATCACAATGAAACAGTCACCAACTGGGGCCTGTGGGGCAAGAAACTACCCTCTACTACTGCACCGACACACTTTATTCGAGCAAATACCCAGTATGTACCTGGCAGATACCTGGAATGCGCCGCTCCTCACCTCTGACAAGCCTCGTTGTGTTTGCCTTCCCAGCCTGGGTTCATGCCTGGCTGACGGGCGGCTGATCTGTTAAATGATAATGATTAGGATTTAATAGGCTGCAATGCTTCGCGTGTCTACCAGATGGCATAAATTCATGAATTGTAATGCAGTATATATATATATACTGTGCAGTATTGCAGCCAGCGGGAATAAAATGCTTCAATCCCTGCTTGGAAAATACCTCAATGCACTCGGGCAGAAAACAGTCACAAACCTCAATACACCCGGGTATACCCGAATTCGTGGGACTAGCCCAGCTCGAATAAAGTGTGTCGCCAGTGTAGGTGCAGGGGTCTGCTTCAGTAGGCTTGCCCTGAACGTCCTCTTCCCCGACTTCTCAGTGCTATTCGGTCAATAGCACTTTCGAAACTCCCGCTAGCCGTGTCTCCGATCATTTCCAAAGTTGTTCTGGTTCCCTGATAGGCCGCGCTCCTTACATAGCCCTCAGTTGCGATACTTAACATGGAGCAGGGGCCGCCGATCAATCAGGACACGGATCGTGATGCGTCAGCCAATCAGCGGACGAGAGCTCACCCGGCTGCGCCAATCAGAGGAGGGGGCCGTCTTTGGCATCCTGGACCGCCCACAAGGGAGTGAGACGCTGGCGAGTGGAAGATTTGAACTGTCCAATGGGAATCGTGCCTACGAGTCCCAGCAACAGTTTCCTTGGCCAGCCCCATACTCCCCGTGGAGTAGGTGCCGCAGTGTCTCTGAGAAACAATGGCTCTGCCGAGAACCAGTTCTCCGAGCCTGCATCTCAGCCCTTCCCCGCTGACCTTGATCCCGATCCCTAAGCCACCCCCAGCTTCTGTCACGGGTCGGCATTTCTCCGCAGGCAGCCCAGCTAAGAGAATTACTGGCGCTGCACACAGAGAAATGCCACAAACAGCACAAATACATTTCTGGCTTGCTAACTGTATGGGGAAATACACTAACACAGGTAATAAAGTGCTTTTCTTTACTATACAATCCCCGGTCCCTAGATTTTTTCTGGAAGGGGTTACACAAAACATTACATTACATTCAGGCCAAATGAGCCTCAAAGAGGCAGCCATTACACATAGTATTGGGGTTGTCAGCCAGGCTTCACCTTTACTATGTGAGGCTGGCTATCCCTACCGTCACAGTGGAGAACGGGAGGTCTATCAATTTTTGGGAGACCAAGAATCGGGTTTCCCCTCTGGGAAATGTGCTATCCAGCAGAAAAAGATCTCTACAGGGAAACGAGGCAGGAGAAAACCCAAAATCCAAAAGAACTCAAGCAATATTAAGAGTAAAATTTTTAATCAAAGTAATAAGATTGTCAGACTAGCACAAGAAAAGGTGATATATAAAGGTCTAACTTTCACTCTTACTACTGGTCTGAAAATGTTTAATTTATTTATTGGTTTCAATAAATTTATAAGAAAAATGACCATAAAAAGATTGTTTGTTTGAATAGGATTGTCGAAAAAAAGAGTTGTGGTAACCTTTGATAGAGTCCACAGACAATAATTTCGATCATACGAGTCTGAAACCCAGATCTAAATTTTATCCGAGCCAGGAAAAGGAAAACCATTTAGAAGTGTTTCATCAGAAAATGCTTAAAGATTTTGAAGACAACCAAAAAAAGATAGTAAATTCAGACATAATTTGATGAGACAAGAAACTGATGCATTAAAAAGCTGGGGGGCCGCCGGGTCGGCATGCCACAGGCTGAATCGGGGCGCGGGAGCTCTGTAGGTGCCTGCAGATGCTTCCCCCCCTTCTCCCCTCCTCCTCTTGTTACCTACCGGAGCCGGCGGAGCAGTCAGAGCGGGGAGTTCCTCTTCTTCCTCTTAAGGAGGCCCAGCGATCAGGCTGTGTGGTGGCCAGATGGCTGGTCCAGCAGAGGCAGCAGTGTCCAAGTGGCCGTGGTGGAGAGGAGGAGGTGTGGTTAGTGGGTCTGGGGTCCGCAGAACTCTGTGGGGTCCGCTGGGGTGTGAGAGTAGACATCAGGCCAAGTACCAAGTGCAGGTAGGCATGAACAAATTTTACCTCACTTCGGGCCTATCCAAGATGTCTGACAGGTCCATGCAGCAGTGAGGAGTCTCCATTGTCAGGTGCCGGGGGCAGGGTGACGTGAGAGGAGAAGGGAGCCACCCCCATCCACCAGCTCAGGAGTGCAGTCTGAGGAAAAGATAGGGAGCGCTTGGGAATGCACCTGCAGCTCTGACTCCACCCACAATTAAAGGGGACAAGTATAATTAATAATAAAATACTAAAAAAAACTATCTGGAAGGTTATAATATGAAATAGACTGACTCGGAAACCAGAAGAATATGTGAATGAGAGGCCCAGTAGGGGCTGGGACCAGAATCAACTTAAAATATATCAGATGCATGTGCAGCATTGAACAAGATGGCTGCCATAGAGTCTAAAACCTCACGAGCTCTAGGGAATTAATATAACTCAAACCGCCATATGGATCTATCCAGCGGGCCCATCTCACTAAAAAGGAAGGGGAACATAGCGAGAACCCGACCATGCCACCTACCAAGAACAAAAAATCTTCTGCCTCGCAAGAACTTAAAGAATGCTTCAAGCAGCGGAAAACCCCATCAGTGTGATGGAGCAGAGTGACAACCAAAGCGCCGAAGTAGAATCTGACATGGAGACTGCAACCCCCTGCCTTCTATGTAGCCATGCCACCTGTGGCTACTACTTTCCTTCCCTCCTGGCAGTAAGTCCTGGTATAAGCAGGCCTTGCCAGTAGTTGCTATGGGGTTTTCCCCTTCACCTTTGGTATTGCACTTGAATGACAGCAGGGGGTGGTACATCCTGTTGTAGCTGGGACAATGGGGTGCCCGCTTTCTGGCTGTACTTAAGGGCAGGAATGCCCTAAAGTTAGCGAGTTGGTATTTCCCCTCTGAGGAAGGCAGGTCACACAACTGGGAGCCTGAGATTGGGGCCTTCCCATGTACTCTTCCCTCCAGGGAGAGTGAGTGTGGACCATACCTCTGCCTCTGCTAGGGAGGTGGGGAAGAGCTAGGGTGGCTGCGGGTGCCCTTTACCTGTAGTGGCAGTCCGGGGACCATCATCCAGTGAATATGGACAGATTGTATCCGGCAGAAGACTGCTGTGTAACTGTTACTGCAGAGTGTAGTAATAAACCCGTTCCTGTTTTGCAATATACTTCCTGCCTGGTGCGTGACCTTACTGAGGGAGAGTTAATAAGTTCTACCGTGGAAGATCACCTTCTGTTCCTGGAGTCCACGACAGATGAAGGCGCTGCACAGCTAAGTAGAAATGTAGGGTATGAACCCCAGAAGCCTGTTCTGGTGTCCCCACTACCATCGGCTGATGACTCAGCCCTCCTGTTGCCAGCAGGTATATGCACCTCACACCCTGTAATGGCCTCTTTTTGCAATAGGGTGGGGACAACACCATTACATCTACATACAAAACAAGACATTAAAGAACTTTTTGATAACATCAAAGGCCTTTTCCACACAGAGCTGAAAGCCACCCTCAGAAGAATCCATCAGGACATGAATCAACTAGGAGAAAGAACAGATACAATTGAGACAAAAGTAAATGAACTCATAGAAGCCCAGAAATTGGCAGACCATGAGAGAAAGATCCACAAAGATCGTGTGAAAGAATTAACAGAAGGTTAGGAAGATCTTGAAAATCGTTCGAGGAACAACTTTAGAGTGAGGGGAGTACCAGAATCAACCCCCAATATGGACTATTTCGGACATTGGCTCCAGACCTGAATAAATCCTGCTTTCCACTTGATAGGGCACAAAGAGCCCTTAGGGCGAGATCCACGATAGCAGGCAGCCCGAGGGATATAATTACCAGGCTACATTACTTCCAGTCAAAGGAAATCATAATAGCGGCTGCGAGGAATTGCCCATCCATCGAATTTGAGGGCTCGTGCATTCAGATGTATGCAGCTATATCCCCAAAAACATTAAGCAGACATAGGGATCTACGTAGTTACAAAACTATTACGGAAACACAAGATCAAATATAAATGGGGATTTCCTTTTAGACTGATTATCTTAGACAAATTAGCACAAATATCCATTAAAGATCCGTCCGAAGTTGACGCTCTGCTAAAAAAATAGGGTCTAGATGTACAAACGGATACAACCAACACCACTACAAGACCCGTCTCGCCCAAGGAACCTATTTGGAGTAAGATGACCTCCAAAACTCCAAACAAGTTTTCACAATAAAGACCTCAAGGATGTGACCACATCTAAAACAGGTCAAGATAATAATACATAGGACTGCAGTTACAGCTCCCGAGGTTTTTCTACGAGCAGCCCCTCAGAACTTCCAAAGGGACCAGCATGAGACCAACTGGTCCTTTGGCATTATGTATGTGACAACCGGACAGATGCAGGTTTCAGAATTGAGCACTTGTTTGGGCTGAGCTGGATTTGAAATTGGTAGCACAACCAGCAGATCATAATGCCTGAGATGATATCAGTTTCATTCAGTATTGTATTATTAAATTAATAAGCTCCTATACGTTTATGAATGTGCATGTTGGTTGGAAATTATCCAGTTTTGAATATGTTGAATATTTAGATATAAAAAATCTGTTTGCCGCCCCTGACTCAGGATAACACGCTATCTCCTGACTCTGAGACAAGAGAGCATGTACTTTGGTCCCCTCACCTGTTAAACTGTTAATTTGTTAACCCACTGACTCCCTGTCACGGGAGACCAATGCTTTTAACACCAAAATACCCGGATCCTTTGATTGAGGAAAACGGGAGATAAAATTAATTGTGATTTATTTACACGAGAAACACACACCGCTTGATTTACAAAATAACACGAATAAACACTTACTGGGATGGGGCAAAATGAAATAAAAGGTTTCCGGAATGAACTTCACTGAAATAAAGTCTCTAGGCACCAATTCCCAGGAGCGGGGCTGGTGTGCAAATAGAGTTGCGAAACAGTCTTTGGCTAGTGGCGCTGCCTGCAGCCACTCTTACTCCGCCGCAGGTAATCTTTTTGTTCAGCCCTTGCAGGATTCATTCGCAAATCCTCAGTTCTAACGAACTCTTGAAGCGGGGTACAAATCTTAGTTACGATGGAATAGTCTTTGTACCGCACGATGCATCTTAGATGAGTCTCCCGCCCCCACTTACTTCACAGACTTTTAAAACCATTCAAAGTCTATCTGTACTATGTGCAGCCGATCTCGGCGTGAGAACAAAACCTCCACTCTATGGCAGAGTTGCCAACAGTTCACGTACCCGGGCAAGGGGCTTCATGGTCATGCGCTAACATCACACCTGATCCACTTAGCATACCTAACCAAGCCCCCTTCTCTGGCGGCAGAATGTCTACCTCTGTCCCGAACATCTGGACATCTGCTGGGCAAACTGTTTATAATAACTCCTCCTAAAGTAACACTGTGATCTGTCACTGTCTTTGTTAAGTCTGGACTTCTGCTGACAGCCCGGCGACGCATCAGAGGGGTGCCTCAGAAGTCCGCACTAAGGGTATGCATGATTTACTCTCTGGAATTGCCGGTCATATACTGTACTTGTGAATCCTCAATGTATTCGCTTCCCTGCCTGTCTGAATGTTAATTTCTTTACTCTCATAACTTTAATGCACTAAAAAGAGAGAGGGACTTTCATTCATGACTTCGTATCAAAGTTAATAATAAGGAAAACATAACTGCTTTACTGTTTGTACCCCAGCAGCACTCAAAACAAATTGCATAGTGCTCGCATACTCCTAACCTAAGTTAGCTCCCTGTGTGAAAAAGCGGCTGGAGTTAAAACCCTTTTTCCTCTTTCTGGTTTGGCAGTGAAACTTTGTTGCAATACTCGGAACTAATACATAACTGTGATGGCACTCATACAATGTAACATACTCGGAACTAATACATAACTGTGACCGCACTCATACAATGTAACTTAGTATAATGCATGTGATCCCCTTATTCCTAGCAGGACACACAGACAATTCTAACGCATTTACAGGCTTGCAGCCAGCAGTGGGCTGCAGAGCTGACACTTCACATTTACAATATGACTCAGGGGCACCCAGCCGGGCATAATACCTTTATTTACTGGCCTGGGTACCCCTTCACCGTCACACTCCCTTCTAGTGGGAATGAAGTACAAAGTACATGAGAAGACCCCGGATACCCCCTTCCAGATTTCCCCTCCATACCAATTTAAATTCCCCATCTATATGTTGGTACATTTTTGTTTAGGCTTATTTCTTGGAAGCATCTTTGCACATACAGTAGGTTGAGTGACAAGGGCTCGAATCGTCACAGAGAGATGATGGATTCCTCTCAATGGTACAGAGAGCTCATGTCAGGTCTGAAAGAGAGGTCTCATCCAGGTGGGATCCAATCTGGGCAAGGTATGCAATATTTTCCTATCATGCATATCTCGAAAGCACCTATCATCAGAACACCACAGGGCACAAATCCCCATATAGATCCCCCATGGCCAATCTAAAATGCATTACACAATGTGAAAGGGCTGAACAGTCCCAACAAACAGACGACAGCCATAAATAACTATAAAAAACTAAGAGCAGACATGGTGTTTTTGCAGGAGACCAACTTTAAACATAAATCACACTATAATTTCTGGGACAAGGCATATCCTCAGTTGTTTTTAGCCTCAGCTAAAGTAAAGACAAGAGGGGTGGCCATTGTAATACATAAGAACCTACCATTTGTCCCAAAGAAGATAAAGATCCCACAGGTAGATTTATCATCATAATAGGCAACATGTGGGGCACTAAGGTCACACTGGCATGTGTTTATGCCCAGAACAAATCCAGAGCCCAATTCTTTACATCCTTTTTCAAAGTGTTAAATTCCATTAGACAAGGGGAGGTACTCCTGGGAGGTGATTTTAACACAACTCTAAACCCAGTAATGGACAGATCAAATGCCCCTGGAGGAAATATAACCTCAGGTAAGATTCCATGCGACTTCAGAATGTTACAAACTGGTGAAAAAATATATAAAAAGGCTTTCTTACCTATTAGAATTGTTGGGAATAATAATCTACCAACAAAATAAGAGCTGACTGGCCTTAACAATACACAATACTAAAAAGAAATGTGATAGAAATAGTTAACCAACACTGAGTGATCAGTGATAGTACTCAGAATTGGTTGAACCTAATCAGCCACACCCTGTGAACCATATAATTAAAAAACTAATAACTTGTGTCTTTTAAACTAACCTTCCTGTGCAAAACAACAATGCTTACGGAATAATTAATGGTGATTCAATTCTAACTAAAATCATACGGTGATTTCCCAATGTGACTGTGTACAAATAATGCCACAATAACAATTAAAGCATTCCCACAGTGAAATAAACATATGATGCTAAATCCCACAGATCACATAAAACATCATAGGATGGCAGTAAAAGAACTAAACAACAAGTCTATCCAAAATGACTTGTAAACCTAATATGATAATAAGAGAACACAAAGTCTTTGGCGCAGATGGAGAGTATATCTACCGCTCCTGAACAGATGTATTCAACAGTCCAGGTAAAAGAAAAGTCTTTGTAGTGGTTGATCTCCTCCGGATGTTGCAGCACTGCAAATACAGAAAAAAAGGAGACCATTGCGCAGTAACCTCTTAACTTCAGAATGCTTGCACGATCCCTTGAGAATGCCTACTTACAGCAAATATAGAATTAAGAATGCTTCAATTGGTATCTTTATATCCTTGATCGGATGATGTCCTCACACCTGGCGCTTGGATCAATCCTCCAGCCCGATCAATATTCATGCAATAAAACAAACGCACATTGCGCAACACCAAAGGAGAACATCAATTTAATAAAAAAGACACAAGACGTATATCACTCACATTGTAGCATGCCTTGGCCTGTGATATTACTGTAGAATGCCATCTGCAGCTTGAGAGTCCGGGATCCTATGCAGACTGCCAAGGTAAGTTCTAACACTCTCTCCCTTTGCAGCCGCAACCAGAGTGAACTACCTCCCCGATGACGTCGGCACTGCTCAGGAATCCTTCCTCCCACTATCTCACGGACGGATGTTTGCTAGGCCACTATCATAATGAAAAAACATTGGGGAATATTAAAGAGAGACAAGGACTTATGTAAAATATTGCCTAAGATCCCCAAGATTGTTTTTAAAAAAAGCCAGGAAACTCAAATTAACATTAGCCCAAAGTTGTCCTTTTAGTATGATTAAAGATAGTACAACTATGTGGCTTAATAATCTAAAAGGATATTATACATGTACAAACTCCATAGGATGTAAATACAGTTTGAAAAGTAAAGATTTTAAATCCAATGTAACTGGTAAGAAATTTGAGATAGAATCTTTCATTAATTGTAAAAGTGCATTTACTGTATATCTACTTGAATGTCCCTGTGGACTTCAATATGTGGGAAGGACAGGTAGACCCCTTAAAAGAAGACTTGCAGAGCATGTCTACAATATAAAAAGGGGGTTAATAACCCACAGTATTTCAAAATCCAGCAGGTCTAGTATATATGGGGATTGATTGTCCCAAACTTAATTGGAGAGGGGGTGACAGGATAAATCTCAATTCACAAAGTGACAGTTACTGGATCTATACTTTAAGAACAATGACTCCAGCAGGACTATATATTGAATTCGACCTGGAGTCCTTTCTTAAAAATGATTGAAAACAAAATATGCAGTTATTCTTTTATACTTTGGTCTCATTTTTTTGGTCACTTAATGTTTTCTCATGTGTGAATTGGTGTATGTAAAGCCCATATCTATGTGCAGTCTCCTGATCATAGTGTGGTTAGAAATTTTAAGTGGTACACATATTATTGTTTTATTATTTAGTTCATTATATATATGTATCCAATTTTATTTAGTTTTATTAAGATTGGTATGTTATAATTAGGTCCTTTTGTTGGTACCAGGTTTATTTTATTGCACTCACATTGTGCATTGTATCACCCTTTCTGCTAAATATGTTTAAGCAATGAAAGGGTTAAAAGTTAAATGCTATAAATAGCGAAGTTACCCAGATCGCTCCACACCCCTGACGAAGTGACATTGGCGGTCACGACACGCGTAGGGTGGAGCCTAGCAAACATCCGTCCGTGAGGTAGCGGGAGGAGGAATTCCTGAGCAGTGCCGACGTCATCGGGGAGGTAGTTCACTCTGGTTGTGGCCGCAAAGGGAGAGATTGTTAGAACTTACCTTGGCAGTCTGCATAGGATCCCGGACTCTCAAGCTGCAGATGGCATTCTACAGTAATATCACAGGCCAAGGCATGCTACAATGTGAGTGATATACGTCTTCTGTCTTTTTTAATAAATTGATGTGCTCCTTTGGTATTGCGCAATGTGCGTTTGTTTTATTGCATGAATATTGATCGGGCTGGAGGATTGATCCAAGCGCCAGGTGTGAGGACATCATCCGATCAAGGATATAATGATACCAATTGAGGCATTCTTAATTCTACCGTATATTTGCTGTAAGTAAGCATTCTCAAGGGATCGTGCAAGCATTCTGAAGTTAAGCGGTTACTGCGCAATGGTCTCCTTTTTTCTGTATTTGCAGTGCTGCAACATCCGGAGGAGATCAACCAGTACAAAGATCGACTCCAGAATGTTGTCTGAGAGGTTGGAGGTTGAATCTCGGGTGGATGTGTGGAGGGGATGAAATCCCACAGCACGAGATTACACGTAATACTCTGCCCCCCATCGCTCATATTCGAGGACCGACTTTTTATTCTTAAACTCAGCATTGGTCTCACAGGTGTCAGAAACTGTTATACACAACATAACATAACATGGTCGGACCATGCAGCCTTGGAGGTGACCCTCATGGGTTTATGTATATCTAGATCACCACCTACTTGGCGACGTAATAATGCCCTCTTGTCTATTCCAGAAATTATAGATGAGATAGGAGGAGAGATTTCATGTTATCTTCAAACCAATATGGGCCAAGAAATATCGCTGTCACTACTATGGGTAGCTCATAAAGCAGTAATAAGGGGAATTAATTAAACTAGCAGCAAGAAGGAAGAGACTGAGAAATGAAAAGATTGATCAACTCTCCCAAAAACTTTCAGAGTTAGAAGATAGACATAAGCACCAGCAATCGAATAAACTATAGAAACAAATAGTGTTAATAAGAGGAGAATTACATTTATGCCTGTGCGAAACCTCGGAGAGAGCCCTTAGATGGACTAATCCGAAGTTTTATGAAAAAGGGAACAAGGCAGACAAAATGCTAGCCTCCCAATTGAGAAACCAAACTAGATCTCAGAACATTTATGCTATTAAGAGAACATCAGGCCATCTCACATACAACCCCTCACAAATTGTAGCAGAATTCCAGGCATATTATAAAGATTTATATGGCGGCAATAAGACGAATTCAGTCCTAGATCATAATAGGGAAATATAACGTATTCTGAGTGCAAAATTCACAAACTATACAAAGCTGAATGTAGCTCTCTCAACAAAGAGATCCCACTGGAAGAGGTTTGTGAGGTTATTATAAAATTAAAGCTGGCAAAAGCCCCTGGGCCCGACGGGTACACCAACCTTTACTATAAAAAATGTAGCAACTTGATTGCCAAGCATCTAACAAGATGTAATTCATTTCTTAAAGGCCGTCCAATCCCCCCAGAAATGCTCCAAGCCAACCTGATGCTTATGCACAAAGAAGGTAAATACCCCCAACTAAGCCACAATTATAGATCAATTTCTCTACTGAATACGGACCTCAACATTTTTACTAAAATTCTAGCAAATAGACTGAACCAGCATCTCCCTAACTTAATACATCCAGACAAGGTAGGTTTTATACCTCAACGTCAGGCTTCTGATAATAGTGCCACTGTGTCTGTGTGACGGTTCAGGGGATTCCTTCCCCTCCATGTGTACCTGGCGCTGCCCTTCCCCCTGCCTCTGATATTCCTTCCTTGCCTCCCCGTTCTGTTCTCCCTTCTTCCACCAGCATCCATCCCTCTGCGGCATCCCCTGACGGTCTCCCAGCGTCTGCGCGTGTTCCCCGCAGGGTGCGCGCGTCTTTGCAAACTCCGGAATCCCTCCGCAGTACTCCCCGCTCACAGCCTTCCTCTGCTCCCGCTCCGGTCCCCTTACCTCCTGCATACTCACCTCCGGTTCTCTCCCCGCCCTCGGCGGATGGCTCAGAGCGCCTCTTGACACAGCCTGTGCGCGCGCACTCTAACCTTACAGAGGGCGCACGCACACGGTCCTCTTTTAAGCCTTCACAGACTCCTGGCTCCGCCTCCCATGCTGTACAGGCTATCTCCCTCTCTGCTTCACCTATTTCCTCCCTCTCTCCTTCTCACCTCTCCCGGCTGTCTCCCACTTCATCCTCTGCTCCTCCTCTCTCTCCCATTGGTATTCCCTCCTTTATAACCCCTGTCTATCCCTTAGTTCCTTGCTTTGCATAGTTTCTTGTAACTTCTGTGTGTGCAGTCCTATGCTTGGCTCTCCTGTGTTTTTCAGTGTTTGCTCCTGCTTATCCTTGGATCTCCCTGGCTTGAACTCTGCTTACGGATACGACCTTGCTGACTTCTGTTACCCCTGGACTCTGGCTTATGAACATTATGATTCTGCTCTCTATAACCCCTAGACTCTGGCACACGAACATCACCACTCTTACTCTGAACCCCAAGGCGTTGCAAGTATATCTAACCATCTTTCTACAGGCCCGGCAACGCCATACCACACTCCGGGCATGCCCTCACTGCTTTGGGTGCGTGGTAAAACCCTTCCCACCTCAGTACTGGGACTGGCCAGGTCTGAGGGCATACAGGCGTTACATTATGCAGAGCTCAACAAATGCAGACCCCCATGAGGTGGGCCAAGGTGTTTCTTTGGAACATTTACAATCTGTGAGCAATCAGCTGACCACTATTTGCCATCAACTGGCTAATCTCTCTGTCCAGGAAACTCCAGTGGCTCTGTCACCCCCTGTCGCTATGACTTATAGTAATACTGGACCCCCTATTCCACCTCCCAACTGGTATGATGGGACCCTCTCGCTTGTCGCGGGTTTCTTAACCAATGCGAAGTGCAATTCGAAATGTCTCCCTCTCAGTTTCCTACCGGCCGTTCTAAGGTGGCTTACATCTATACCTTGCTTACCGGCGATGCCTCGCTTGGGCTTCTCCCCTCTGGGAACATAAGACCGAATTAACCCAAGATTACCCTAAATTTAGGCGTGAATTCCAGCAAGAGTTTGACACTCCTGCACGGCGGGAGATGGCCGCCTTTTCTCTTTTTCACATCTCACAGGCTCGAAGATCTGCTGCCAAGTATGCCATCGAGTTCCCTACCCTCGCCGCAGAGACTCAATGGAATGATGAGGCACTCGTCGCCGCATACTGGCACGGTCTCAATGACACCTTGAAGGATGATCTTGCAACCCATGCCCGGCCTTCCTCCCTGGAGGAACTGATTACTCTCAGTGTACGAATGGACCAACGCACCCAGGAACGACGGCATGAGAGACACTGTTCTCGTTCTTTTTCGTCCCCTGTTGTCTCTCACAGGTCGCCCTCTTCACCCCTCCTGGCATTGGACGCCCCAGAGCCGATGCAAATCGATGCCAACAACTTCGGGCTGCGGAGAGAATGCGACGTTGTCAGAAGGGACTCTGTTTCTACTGTGGTTCTTCGGAACATCGCCTCCAGAACTGTTCTCTGAAGCCGGGAAACGGGAACACCCAGTAAAGGTAGAGGGGCTTCTACTGGGTACTGTCTCTCCTTGCCCCTCTCCCCCTAAGGAACTCCCAAAGAAGTTCATGCTTCCTGTTATGCTGGAGGGTCCTGAACTCCTACTGGAAGTAAAAGCTTTCATTGACTCTGGATCTGGCGGTAACTTCCTGGATCATACCTTCGCCACTGAGAACCAAATTCCCCTGGTAAAGAGAAAAGCACCCATTGGTCTCGAGGCTATCGATGGTTGCCCGCTCCAGCCAGCATTCATCATCTGGGAATCCATTCCTCTCACTTTGACCATGGCCTACGGTCATAAGGAGGCAATAGTTTTTGATATCTTCCATTCTCCCACCGTTCAGCTTATTTTAGGATTGCCTTGGCTGCAACTCCACAATCCGCACATTGATTGGACTGGCACCTTACCTATCCAGTGGCCTTCCCCCGCTGAGTCAGTCTCTACTCCTTCTCCTGTGGTAGTGCTCGCCGGTTTGGACTCCGTTCCTTCCAATCTCTCGATTCTCCCGACCGTGTATCATGAGTTCCTGGATGTGTTCAACAAGGTACAGGCTGAAGTACTGCCTCCCCATTGTCCATACGATTGTCCTATAGATTTAATTCCAGGACCCATCCTCCCGAAGTCGAAATCTTACCCTCTGTCCGTTCCAGAAACTGAGGCTATGACATCTTACATCCAAGAAAATTTGGAGAAAGGATTAATCCGCAATTCTACTTCCCCCACTGGGGCAGGCTTCTTCTTTGTGAAGAAGAAGGATGGATCGCTAAGACCCTGTATCGACTTTCGTGGACTCAACAAAATCACGGTAAAGAATCGTTATCCCCTTCCCCTTATCTCTGAACTTTTCGATCGCCTCCAAGGAGCCTCTATCTTCTCCAAAGCTCGATTTAAGAGGGGCCTATAATCTCATTCGCATAAGGGAAGGGGACGAGTGGAAAACCGCGTTTAATACGCGATCTGGACATTGAGTATCTAGTAATGCCCTTCAGATTATGCAATGCTCCTGCCGTCTTCCAAGAGTTCATGAACGACATCTTTTGGGATGTTTTGGGAACATTTGTTATCGTATACTTGGATGACATTCTCATTTTTTGTAAAAGCTTTGAGGAACACATTCACCATACCAAATTGGTGCTTTCTAGGCTCCGTGCTAACCGCCTATACGCCAAGATGGAGAAATGTTTGTTCCACCAGTCATCTACTGCCTTCCTAGGCTATATTATCTCTAACCAAGGCTTTTCTATGGACCCAGAGAAATTGAAGTCTGTTCTTGACTGGCCGCTGCCATATTCTCTCAAGGCCGTGCAGCGTTTTCTTGGCTTTGCCAATTATTACAGGAAATTCATCCGTAATTTTTCTTCCATTGCTCTCCCCATCACTGCTTTGACCAAAAAAGGTGCCGACCCCACGTCTTGGTCCTCCGAAGCCATTGATGCATTCGAATTTCTCAAAAAAGCATTCGTCTCTGCACCCATCCTACGTGATCCTGATACCTCTCTTCCCTTCACATTGGAAGTTGACGCCTCAGACGTGGGAGCCGGTGCAGTTCTTTCTCAGAGGTCTTCTCCCCAAGAAAAATTCCATCCCTGCGGTTTGTTTTCTTGGAAATTCTCGTCTGCCGAGAGAAATTATGATGTTTAGAATCGGGAGCTATTGGCCATTAAATTGGCTCTTCAGGAGTGGAGGCATCTTTTAGAAGGCACCAGGGAGCCTATTGCCATCCTCACCGACCACAAAAATTTGATGTATATCGAGGGGGCCCGACGATTAGGATCCCATCAGGCTCGTTGTTCTCTTTTCTTTTCCTGTTTCAACTATACCATTTCGTATATTCCAGGTACCAAAAATATCAAAGCAGACGCTCTCTCTCGCCAGTTCACCACGGAGAATGAATCCAATGAGTTCTCGGAACCTATCCTTCCTACCAAGTGCATAATCTCTGCCAATAATTTTGATGTGTTGGATGAAATCAACAAAGCCCAGGTTCACATTCCCAGCAGGTTCAGGGTACCCGAGGGACGCTTATATGCAGCTCCACGATTTCGGCACACAATCTTACTTTTGGGACATTCTTCTAGATTGGCCGGTCATCCAGGCTTCAAGAGGACATACACTATACACTACAAAACTATACACAAAAATATAATTTTTGATTGTAATCAGAATTACTTTTGTTTCTTACAGAACGAAAAAAGGATTTCAACCGGTTTTGCACCGGCATCATAAGAGAACAGTCAGGGACGTTTTACAGCCGCATTTCCCATTCAAAAGATTTGCCATAAAATCAATATGTTCTAACAAAGCACAAAGAAGAACACAGCCGCTTCCAACTTTGTACCGATTATAGTATGTACACGAGGATCTTATTAAACGGACCTTTTGGTGGCCTAAGATGAACAAGGACATTTTTGATTTCACTAGTGCTTGTCCGGTATGTGCCCAGAGTAAATCTGCCCATCACAAACCTTCAGGTCTTCTCTTGCCTCTTCCTATCCCGGAGCAACCTTGGAAACACATCTCTATGGACTTCATTGTTGAACTTCCAAATTGTAAGGGAATGAATACCATTCTTGTTGTTGTAGACAGATTTTCTAAACACTCACACTTTATTCCTCTCAAGGGTCTTCCTAACTCTGCTACCATGGCCGATATTTTTTTCAAGGAGATTTTCAGATTACACAGTGTTCCCATTTCTATTGTTTCGGACAGAGGTTCTCAATTCTTCTCAAAATTCTGACGTGCGGTTTCCCAGAGACTTGGGATTTCCCTTCTTTTTTCTTCTGGATATCACCCTCAGACCAATGGTCAGACAGAAAGGATAAATCAGACCTTAGAGCAGTATCTCAGATGTTTCGTCTCCGAATCTCAAGACAACTGGGTGGATCTGTTACCATGGGCCGAATTTGCTATCAACTCTCTTAAAAATGAATCTACGCAAGAGTCCCCTTTCTTCATTAATTTCGTTTTTCACCCTAGCAGTCTTCTCCTCTGCTCCCCCCCTTCTGGCGTTCCCGCAGCGGACTCTCATGTGTCTACCCTTCATAATTCTTGGAGGAGGATCCTTAAGACCCTACAAACTGCCGTCTCAAGACAAAAAACTAAGGCAGATCGTCGTCAACCGGGCCCTTCATTCAAACCCGGAGAAAAAGTGTGGTTGTCCTCTAAAAATATAAGGCTCAAGAATCCGTCTCCAAAATTGTCTCCAACATTTTTGGTTCCCTTCAAAATTGTAGAAAAGATCAATCCGGTCGCCTACCGGCTAGCACTGCCTCCCACCATGAGGATTCCGTCTGTATTCCATGTATCCCTACTCAAACCTTTCATCCAGAGCTCTCACATCCCGGACCCTTCCCGAAAACCCAACCCTGTGACCACTCTAGGACAGCAAGAGTACGAAATTCACTCTTTAATCGACTCCCGTTGGTCCAGAAATAACCTTCAATTTCTTGTCCATTGGAAGGGGTACGGTCCGGAAGAGCGTTCATGGGTTCCGTCACGTCACATCCATGCCCCCAAACTCCTCCGGCAATTCCATCAGAAATTTCCCCAGAAACCTTGGCTGGATCGCCCGGAGATCGATCCTCAAGTGGGGGATACTGTGACGGTTCAGGGGATTCCTTCCCCTCCATGTGTACCTGGCGCTGCCCTTCCCCCTGCCTCTTATATTCCTTCCTTGCCTCCCCGTTCTGTTCTCCCTTCTTCCTCCCGCATCCACCCCTCTGCGGCATCCCCTGACGCTCTCCCAGCATCTGCGTGCGTTCCCCGCAGGGAGCGCGCGTCTTTACAAACTCCCGATTCCCTCCACAGTACTCCCCGCTCACGGCCTCCCTCTGCTCCCGCTCCGGTCCTCTTACCTCCTGCATACTCACCTCCGGTTCTCTCCCCGCCCCAAGGCATTGCAAGTATATCTAACCATCTTTCTACAGGCCCGGCAACACCATACCCCACTCCGGGCACGTCCTCACTGCTATGGGTGCGTGGTAAAACCCTTCCCACCTCAGTACTGGGGAAAGATCAGGTCTGCGGGCATACAGGCGTTACAGTCTGCTCAGGTCCCGGACTTGAAAGCCTCAGGGATGCCAAGGTCTTAGAACAGGTAGGGGTACTGGAGTTACACTCAAGTACCCATGTCCTGGTATAACAAAGGGCTATCCAGCCACAATTTGCCCATCCCCAGACTTTGAGAAGCCTGACACAGTGGGGGGTTCAATATACTAAGAGGCAGAGGTGCCAGGTTGGCGCATGCTCCTTAGCAGAATTGAAATTGGTGCCCACCCAGCTTCAGAATACCGGCAAATCGGTGATAGGCTGGCAGAAAAATTCCCACGCGCTGATTGGCTGTAGTGGTTTGTGAATGGGACTCCAAAACCAATAAGAAACGTAGCAGCCAATCGGGACCTCAGATTCTAAGTGCCAAACCACCAGCTGCAAATTCAAGATCCCAAAAAGATGCTCTGAGAGAAATAGACGCGAGCCAGATTCAGAGATTTCAAGGCGAGAAATTGTCTAAGACCCGCTTTTCAGGGGCCAAGTTCTGAAAATGGAACTTGGCGGACACGGCTGGAGCTGCATGCCGAATTGAGTTCCAGGACGTTTGTGAGTACCTCCCGGTCAGTGGAAAGGGCTCGTACAGGCTTCATTTTGTAGCCATTTGGACTAGGAAAGTTTAGTTTCTTAGCCCAGATCCCCAGTAAGTGTGTTTTCTATTACATATTGTGAACCATTGTCTATCTTTTCCTGGAATAAATTACAATTAATTTTACCTTCTTGCTCAATCATATGATCCCGGTATAAAGGTGTAAATTCCCTGGTCTCCCATGACACCCACACTCACAAGATTTGCTAATTTCCCTAGATTCCTGCTTTACGTTGTTATTCACCACTCCTGTGGACCAATTATTGTTATTCAAACTGTGTTTTTTTGATGCACCGGACTCTGGGACTGAATACCGTAAAACTTTTCACACTTTCTGGAAAAAGACCTATGACCTCATATATGACTTGTTGGGCCTAAGAATCGTTCCAAAACCTTGGCAAGCCCTCCTTAATAAACCCCAAGAATATATACACTACCGACACACTTTATCACACTGCGGCCAGATCCGCAAGCCGGGAGATTTCCCGGCTTGCTAGTGGCCGCCCCTCGGTGTGCCGCGCGTCACCGACGCGCGGTCACGCGTCATCGGGAGCCTGCGCCCCCTGCACGCGCGTCCAGGGCTCCCCGAGGGAGCCCTGGTGTCCCGCGATCGCGGGACGGCGGCAGGGGGTTCCGGGGGACCCGGCGGACCCGGCAGCGGTAGGGAGAGCGCCCCGATCGGAGGGCGCTCTTCCGCTGCTTCGGCGCGCGCCCGTCACCCTCCGGCGCGCGCCAGGATACTGCTGCGGCCAAGAACGGGCAAATGCTCGAATAAACTTGGCCGCAGCAGTACCGAAAACAACTCTTAAGCTAATTAAACACATCCTAATTGCTGTCAAATATTAGAAAGTTTCAACAACATAGAGGCTACAGGAATATGAAGAAAGCTGCTTGTGTGATTCAGTCTAGATACAGATCCTGCATCCTAACCAAGCAAGCTGTGAGTTCCTATAAGCACATTTGCTATGCTGTCTCAGTGCTACTGTCTTCTTTCCACAAGATGCTTGAAAGAAGTAGATTACGAGAGAGAAGTGCAATTCTGATCCAGTCATTCTATCGTGCCCATGTGATCCGAACCAGATTCCTTGGTATGAAAACCACCATCAAGATTCAGTCTTTGACTAGAATTAAACAAGGATACAGAATAACCACTATTATACTATGAGAAAAGCATCACTGGTTGTTCAACGGTGCTTCCGTCTGAAGGAATTAATGAACAGAGAAAGAATGATGCCACAGGATACAGTCAGAGCTGATTAGTCCCACCAAGGTTGAGCTGCTGGACATCTATAATGCTGAGCCAGACTTGGATGGTTACGCCAGCAACAAGAGAAAGATAACAGCACAGGGTCTGGGATGGTTCGCTGTCAAACTCGGGGAGAATGATTTCAAGCGAGAAGTCCTCCGTTGGGTTAAGGAAAATAATCCACTCCCTGATTCTTATGGGGAGACTGACATGCCTACTATGCTCCGTTGTGTGGAAAGATGCACCCCTTTTAAATTTTCCTGCAATGCCCGATGTACCGGTTGCTGGTTTCTGTGTCGTCGTTGTGGGGACAGGTACTTCGCCCGTCGTCAACAAATTACCAGAGGTGGGTCCCCCTGAGTCAGCCTTTCAAAAAGATCCCCTGAAGAACCTGTAGATCGTCTGGAGAATGCTCCTGAGAGGGGGGAGTAATGTCAGGGTCTTCCTAGACATCCTGCTCCCAGCCACAGTTCCTTTGTCTGTCCACTGGGTGTGCTGCTGTTTTCTGTCTCTTCTTGGTGCTCCTGTCCTCTGTCCCTGCCTGTCTTTATAGGTTCCTATTTCCTTTTGTTTCTGGCCTTTGCTTTGTGTTCCCTGACCTCTGCCTGAACCTGTCCCTGTATTTTGTTCCTGTCCCTTAATAAAGGCCCTTGCCTGCACTAGGCTGGTCCCCGTCTGTTCTTGCCCTGCCCCTGCCTCTGCCTCTCTCCCTGTGGATTTCCTGCTGCTGACCCCTGCGTGTGACCCCAACCTCGATTCTTGCCGCCTGCCCTGGTCCATTGCTTGTGACCCGTCTATGATTCTTGACTTCTGCCCTGGACCCTGCTTGTGACCCCGACTATGATTATTGCCACCTGCCCTGGACCCTTGTCTATGAACCTGATGCCTCCTTGCCTGCCCCCTGCTGTTCCGGCAACTGAGGTCCTATCTGCTCCTGGTGTCTTTACGGCCTAGAAGTATACTTAATGATGAAGACACGTATAAGAAACTTCCCAGTGACCCAATGGGGCAATATATGAAAAATCTATATACTTTGCTCTAGAAGGTTAAAACCTTAGGAATTCTGAAGGAACAGGAATTAAAATATTTATGGAAGGATAAACCAATAATGCCCTTGTTTTTTTTCCTTCCTAAAATACATAAGGACATTAGGATGCCACCAGGGAGTCCTATCATTGCAGGCATCGATTCTCTGATGTCTAATATTTCAGAGTATATTGACTGTTTTTTTACATAGTATGTTTTGAATTTAAAATCACATTTGAAAGACACTACTAATGTGCTCTCCAATTTGGAAATAATAGAATGGAAAAATTAGTATATGCTGGTGACATGTGATGTAACTGCTCTCTACACGTCAATGTAACATTCCAGAGGCCTGGATGCTATTAAAAAGATCCTATCTATGGATAAATATATGCCAATAGAACAAACAGATTTTATACTGGAAGCCATTTAATTCATTCTAAAAATGAACCTTTTCTGGTTTGATGGAGACTTCTTTTTACAGGTGTGGCATGGCCATGGGGACCAGGTTTGCACCATGCTATGCCAATCTCTACCTGGGGGTCTGGAAAGATGATTATATTTGGTCTAACAACCCATTTGGTGCGGACCCGGTCTCCTGGCAGAGGTACATGATGATGTCCTCTTCATTTGGAAAAGTTCTACCGACAATGTGCTGGCTTTTAGCAACTATTTGAATATGAATAATTAAAATGTAAAATTCACTTTCAAAGTAAGTAGTGTTAATATTGATTTTTTGGATCTAGAGATCTACATAGAGCATAAAACTATTAAAACCAAAACATTCTTCAAGTCTGCTGATAGCAACAATTATATTTAAAAACCGAGCTGTCATCACCCTATATGGGTGTCCAATATTCTGTTTGGTCAACTGAAATGGATTAAATGAAACTGTATGGACCCCATGATATAGGAAGAGCAGTCTGAGATTTTGGTTAAGAGATTTGAGGAAAGAATGTATGATGGAAAGATTATTGATGATGCAAGAAGAAAGGTTAACCTTTTGGACCGTAGAGATCTGATTAATCCACTAAATTCTAGTAATGTTATACCAAAATTGAGAAAGCATTTGAATATAGCTTTTATCACACAATACAACTGAGAGGCCCCAAAAATTAGAAATATAATGGGAAAGCATTGGCCCATTATAGAAGTGATCCAATACTGGGAAAATAAATTTCTGAGAACCCTAATGTAATATTTAAAAAAAAGTCCCAACCCTTATAAACAAACTGGCTCCTAGTGCTTTAAAAGCGTCTAGGAATTATCTAAAAACTTGTCTGAATCAGTCAATAAGCTTCTATGGTGGCACCAAGTGCAAAGCATGTGAAGGTAATCAGAGAAGATTTTAAAATTGAAAATGTTATGAATTGAATATGGATTTTATTATATATTTATTGAAATGCCCTTGCGGGCTCCAATTCATTGGTAGAACCACTAGGAAATTAAAAGTCAGAATCCTAGAACATGTAGGTAATATTAGAAGCAGGGTTCACACACACACACACACACACAGTGTTTCCAGGCACTTTGATCAACATCATGATTCCAACCCCCATGGGCTTAGTTTTAAATATAATGAACATGTTTCTTTTCATTGGAGGGGAGGTGACAGGACCCTGTATCTATCCAAGAGAGAGACCTTCTGGATAAATAGACTTGAGACTGTGTTTCCAGGAGGTCTGAATGTTTTGTGAAATATGATGTATCCTTCTATTCCCATTATTAGCTTTGTATATATGTTGATTCCAAAATAAAATTCTAATTATTACTTTTTATCTATTTTATCTTTTTATTATATATTCCCTCTGGATTACCACGTGAGCTCTCTTAGTATTTTTTTTTAATAGGATTGTTATGTTTTATTATACACAGTTTTTAAAAAAAAAATTTAAATAATATATTCCATTGTATATCTAGTGTGATAATTTAGTATATTTTTCAGATTTAGGGGCCTATTCACAAAGCAGTGATAAGTGGTTTAATGGGCGATAAATGCCCTTATAGCACGATATTGCCTGCTCTGCTATTCACAAAAAAATGATAACACTGCAGTATCGTGCTATAATGGCTTTTTGACGCCCATTAACAGCCAGAGGCAAAAAAGTCATATGATAGGCCAAAAAAGGTAACATCACTTTTTTTGCCAATAATAGCTATTCACACAGCTGCGAGCATTTGTGGTAGCCAAAGGGGGAGACTGGAAGCTTGCTTGCAGCACCTGCTATTCGCGTATCGAGAGGTGACTCAAGAGTCTGCTGGATTTTCCCCTTCGAGCTTCTGTATGGGCGCCTTGTCTGGGGACCACTCGATCTGTTCCGAGAGGGCTGGAAGGTGGAGACCACCAATACTGATGCCTCTGTGCTACAGTATGTGGTGGGGCTCAGGGATAGGTTAGAGGAACTCATGGCGTTGGCACAGGCTAATCTCGAGTAAGCTTAGACCAGGCAAAAGCGCTGGTATGATAGTAATGCCCGTAGCAGAGAATTCATCCCATGGCAGCAAGTGCTGGTTTTGAAACCCACTCGGCAGAACAGTCTTCTTGCCGCCTGGGCCAGCTCATACGCGGTTCACCGGCGAATGAATGAGTGCAATTATGTGGTAAACCTGGATCCAGAGACAGGTAGGCACAGGACTTACCACATAAATATGCTGAAGGACTATCATACGAGTGGGCCGGTGGCGTTGGCTATTTATAACCTGCTGCTGGGAGATCTGGCAGGGAGGCTTAGGGGAACAGGTGGGGATCGGTCCCCAACTCGCAGCTACCCAGTGGGAGCAGGCGCAAGACATGTTAGGGAGGTCCTTTTTATGGATAAGCCGGGCAGCACCCATCTACCCAATCACCCAGTAATCACCAGGGATCCCCGGCCCCTTCATAAGAACGCATACAGGGTCTCTGCGGAGGTGAAGCGGAGCATTGAGGGGGAGGTCGAGGAGATGCTGGCCCTAAGGGTAATTTCATGGTCTCAGAGTCCTTGGGCTTCACCGGTAGTCTTGGTGCCCAAGAAAGATGGGACCACTCGGTTCTGTGTCAACTACCAGCAGCTCAATGCTCAGACCATACCCGATGCCTATCCCATGCCCCGCATGGATGAGCTCCTAGAGGAGCTCACCGGGGCCAGGTATATGACTACCATGGATCCATCCAGAGGGTACTGGCAGATCCTGTTGAACCAGGAGGTGCAGGAAAAGTCAAGTTTCATCAACCCGGGTGACTTGTATGAATTTTTGGTCATGCCATTCGGGATGAAGAACGTGCCGGCGACATTCCAGCACCTGGTCAACCGGTTGCTGGAAGGGATGCAGGGCTATGCTTGGGCTGATTTGTATGACTTAGCATCTTTAGTGATGACTGGGACACACATCTGGTTAATGTAGCAGTGGTCCTAGATAGGATCAGGGAGGCCGGCCTAACAGTAAAGCCGTCCAAATTCCAAGTCGGCATGGCGGAGGTATTGTACCTCGGCCACCGGGTAGGCGGAGGGCATCTCAAGCCCGAGCCCGCCAAAGTGGAGGCAATAGTTGACTGGCTGGTTCCCTGCAATTAAAAGCAGGTCCTCGCTTTTCTATGTACCACCGACTACTAGAGAAAGGTTATGCCCCAGTATAGCACCCTGGCCAAGCCCCTGCCTGAATTAACCAAGAAGTGGCTCCCGGTGCTGTTAGCCTCGTCTCCCGAGTGTGGGAGTCTTTCCAGGGTTTAAAAGATGCTCTGGCCAGCGCTCCAATTCTGGAGGCTCTCAAATTACAGCAAGTGGTTCTTGGTTCAGACCGATGCCTCGACATAGTATCGGTGCTGTGCTAAGCCAGTTGGGCGAGGATAGCGGCAAGCATCAAGTCGTCTACCTGATCTGCAAGCTGTTGCCTCGGAAGGTCGCTTTAGGCGGACGCTCACAGAGGTATGCAAGGGAGACTGATTATAGTGAAATTAAATAAGCCTTTTATTGCGCCTGTTTCCTTAACATCAGGAAACCATCCAAACAAGGGGTAAACAAAGCTTCTATTCACTTGGTGTGTATTTCTAGTGAAATACTATGCAGTTCACAACTCCCTTAGATAAGCATGTCTCCCAGTCCCAAACACATAGCATGAGATGAAAAGATATAAAAAGTCTTGTATATGAAAGTCTTATCTGTTTGTAGTGGTTTGGAGGGAAAATCTTCTCTGTCCCTGGTTCAACTCCCTTTTCCTCAGGGTGGGTCAGCATTCAGGTTTAGAAGTTTCCCCTGTGTCTTGAAAGCAGCTCTGCTGTTTCTTCTGGCAGGGCTCAAGACTGTTTGTCTCCAAGTTCAGCTCAGGTGTGAGCTAAGGAGTCTCACTTCCTGTCTCAAAAGACAGGCTTTTCTAAGCCATCTAATCAGGCAGGTGGTGTTTGTTAATTGACTACCAGCAGTTAACCACCACACTGCTGGATTAGAGGTACATTACCTGAACAGGGATGACTCCCCTGTTACAGTCGCCAATGCCACGATCGAGGAGTGCCTGGCTATAGTTTGTGCTCTAAAGAAGTTGCAGCCCTACTTGTATGGGAGGTCGTTTACGGTGATCATGGATCACAACCCCGTAGATGCAGCAGGTGTCAGGGGAGAATGGTAAGTTGTTGCGCTGGAGACTTGCCCTTCAGGAGTTTGACTTTACAATTTAGCACAAGAAGGGCAGTGAGCACGGCAACGCCAACGGACTTTCCCGGCAGAACGATCCCACTCTTGACAAAAGAACTTCAAGGGTCTTCAATATTGGGGAGACACCTGATGGGGTAACTACCCCAGAGCCTTCATCTTGAAGTGGGAAATGTGACAGTAGGTGTAGCCAGCCTCACATAATAAAGGTGAAGTCCAACTGGCTTCCCTAAAACCGTGTGTAATGGTTTTGAGGCTCATTTTGGCCTGAATGTAATGTATTTCATGTAACCTCTTCCAGAAGAGAGCTTTGTCACTGTGTGGTATCTGGAAGGGTGGAAACTGTGTGTCTTGGGGAACAGAGATTGTATTTAAAAGCACTTTATTCCCTGGGTTGGTGTCATCCCCATACAGTTAGTAAGGCAACCATGGCCGTTGTGTTTTAGGCATTTCTCCATGTGCAGAGACAGTAATTAACTTAGCTGGGCTGCATACAGAGAAATGCCGATTTGTGACAGAGTTTGGGAGCAGCTTGAGTACCTAGACAATGGTGAGTGGGGAAGGGATGTGGCTCAGATCCGGGAACTGGTTCTCGGTGGTGCAGAGCCATTGTTTCCCGAAACGCTGAGGCACCTACCCGGCAGGGGATATTGGACTAGCCAGGGGGACCGTTGCCGGATTTCAGCCCCATAGGCATGATTCCCATTGGCCAGTTCGAATTTCCAGCTCGCCCGTAGCTCACTCCCCGAGGGGTGGTCCAGAGTCCCTAAGCAGGCCCTCTCCTCTGATTGGTGCAACCGAACAAGCCCTCGTCCTCCAATTGGTTGCACCGTCACTATCTGTGCTCTGATTGGTTGGGGCCTCTGCTCCAGCAAAAAGATAGGCAACTGAGGCCTATGTAAGAGGCACGGCTGATCAGAGAACTAGAAAGCGTTTGGAGCTTGTACTTAGATGGTGACATCGTGACTGGCGGGCTATTCAAAAGTACAATTGGTTGAATAGCACTGAGAAGCAGGACAAGAAGCTGTTCAGGGCAAGGATACCGAAGCTGGCCCCTGCACATAGTTGAGGCTAGATTCTTCACCCGCAGGCCACAGTTGGTGAGTGATTTATGTGATTTGTGTGTTTGCTGGCTTGCCAGAATAAACTTTTGTTTAGTCAACTATTGTGTCCTGTTTGGTTAAAGTGATTCCGGTGGTAAAGGTGTTAAAAGTTATGGTCTCCCGTGACAGTAATTTTGCCCATTATTGTACTGTATGTGTGTGGGGGTGGGGGGGTTGTTGGGGGTAGAGGAGGTGGCTAGTAGGGTTGTTGTGAACAGATTCAGCAGAAGAAATAAAACCTATATCAGAGGGGCTTGTTGCCCAAAATGATATACCATATATCATTTTACCCATGGCGAGAGCTATGTTAAAATCAAATCATTCAGCAATTTGAGGTGAATAAATCTTAGATTGTGGATTTGGTTCTAATACCAAATTACTCGTGGGATCTCTCTGATAGAAAATATCAACATACAAAACAAAATCCGGATTTCTCAACGGGACATCCCGCAGCTCAATCAGGTGCATACTAAGATGAGGGGTTACTGAGATGCAATCATGGGGTTGTCCATCAAATGGGGTGGACATTAGAGATACGGGATTCAGGGTGGGACACCTTTGGAGAGAAAAAAGGTTCAGCAGTTATAAAACAGGTCACATATTTAGTTAACTTTGCATTAGAAAAATGTGGAGGTTTTTGGACTTCAGAAATGAAGTGGCATGGAAATTGATATGTCTCCATCAACATTTTGTACAACCCATATAATATTTTGAATTCCACTCCATTTGTGCTGAGGAGGCAGAAAATCTAAACAAAAATAACATTGGACATGGGGATATAGAAGGCAAAATCTTTTTTTATAATGGGCCTTCATTTAAAAAACCTGTCCCTGTCTATAAAGACAGCAGACTCCTCCAATGTGTAAAAAGTGAGACCTTTCATCGCTAGGATCTCTGCACAATTGTGTGTTTTACCTTCATACTGTATCAGTGTAATGCAATTAGTTGTTTCGTATATTCGAACTTTCATCTTTCTAAAAGATGTTAAAAATTTTAAAACAAATAATTATTCCTAGCGGAAAACATGTTTTTTTTTTAATGGTACTTTTAAACTCCTACAGTGATTCCGTATCTAACTTCACTCAGTATCACAAATTTTTAATGAATAACATTAGTATCAGGAGGAACGTTGGTACAATTTTGGGTGTATAGCCATCTGTCTGGGCGTAGTGCAAGTTGTCGTTGGGGGGTAAAAGTGAGCGAGGAGAAAAACTTAGTTAAACAAATTTGTTTTTTACTTGTGAGCTATACAGTACAACCATTAAATACAAATCATTACTGGAAAACAGCGTGCAAAGGGTCTTAAAAAATAATATTCCATACCCCTAATAGATATTAGATAGGTATTTCTATTCGAATGGTATCGGGAAAACAGTCCCAACAAAAAGAGACACAGGGGGCTATGCAATAAACTCCGATAAGTTTTAAGCTTTAAGAGCGCAAAGTGCTTTTGAACGTGATATTGTGCTCAGCGCGATTCACAGAGCAGTGATAACAGGGACTTTGCACTCTTAAATGGGCTTTTTTCAAGTCCCACAAAGCTTGTACGGTCAGCTAAATGTGCTGATTTCTGCCAGTCAGTACGATTTGCAAAGCTACGATAAGTGATCGTGCTTTAAAAATGCGCTTGAAAAAGCACGCCAGCTAAAGGAGCAGGACTTAGAAAAATTTCTTTGTTTACCTTTTCGTAGGCACACCATCCATACAACAGGCCGGCGGGTGTCACCGACTGATCCCCACGGGCGTTCCGGGGTCCCCGCGGGCCTGCGGTTACAATGGTGTGCCCCCAAAAATTAAACAATACTTTTAAATAAATACACCCCCCTCCCCCTGCCCCCTAACACATACACTACAGTAATGGGCAAAATTACTATTATCCACATATGGATAATAGTGCATTTGCCCATTTAAAATACATGAATAACAATAAATACAGTAAATACATCTTGCTCTCATCCACATTGAAGGCCGTCTTCATCCTCATCCGGCCCATGTCCCTCCGGTCCTACAAAACATACACAAGAATAAAAAGAGCCAATGTAATGTCCCCTAACCCCTTAATCACCGTAGCGGTCATTAACCGCTATAGTAATTAAGGGGTTAGACCACTCCCACCAACACTCGGGAGGCCTAAACACCCTCCCCCACTACCAAACCCGTGAGGCCTAACCACCCTCACCCACTACCCACTGGGAGGCCTACCCACCCTGGCTTGGTGATAATACCCCCATCCCCCACCCCTGCTACCCACAATAAACATCACTATATTTAATAAACAATACATACCCCACACACACCCTGTGCTCCCCCATAAATACATGATTTATTCTTTTACATACAGGGTTAATACCCCAGGCCCACAGGAGTCCCCGGTGGTCCTGGCGGGTGTCCGCAGGCCCCACAGTGTACCAGTACTCCAGGGTCTGGAGGACTCCGGGTGGTCCCCGCGGGTCACCTTGGGCCCCAAATTGGGTCTCCACGGGTGGGCCCGCGGGTGTCTGGGGGTCCCCGGGTCAGGCCCACAGGTGTCTGAGGGTCCTCGGTGGTTCCCACGGGGGTCTGGGGCTTGCTGTTTAATATTGGCTTAAATTTGGTAGTTAGATTTTGTATGATTGTGGTTACTTTGAAGTTGAAATTTTTTCCCAATGGTTTGGTTTTAGGAATTGAATAGTGAATTGTGTAATTGGATTGTAATTGATTTTTGATTTGATTAATTGATTGATGGTAAATATTTGTATGTTTACTTGCTTAGTTTTTATTTGATTGTTTGGATGGAATTGTATCTTGTTGTTAATTGTTTATTTTATTTTGAACATTGATTTGGCATAGTGTTACATGATGCACAGATTAATTGCATCATGTACACACTAAAATGCAATTGTTTGATTGCCATTTGGTATATATTTATTTTTCTAGGTGCTGTTTTGTTGGGAGATGAGATATAATTTATTTTGCAATGTGCTGATTTTATTTTCAGATGCAATGTACTGGTTTAATTTTCAGATGCAATGTGCTGTTTTTGAGATTGAGATTTCATGTTTTTATTTCTGCATGTTTGGGTAATCCTTAACCATTTATTTGTATATTGGTGAAATATATATATATATATATATATATATATATATATTTGAACCACAGAGAAAGCAACCTTATAATAAGCACACAGACATACCTGTAAAGTGTAACAAAATATATTTATTAAAGTGAGTTAAAACAGGGGATGAAGTTTAAAAAGATGAGGGGGGCTCACTCTACCACACAAAGTGAACTTGAAGGCAAGGGTCTAAACATGAAACCGCATCTGACATATACATAACACAGGGAGCTCTGTATGAGCACACCTGTAAAGTGAGCACCCACACTAACAATAGATGTATCCACAATTAGAATAGCAAGCGCAATGAGACATGATGACGTCATCGTGCGTGACTCGTCATGACGCACTGTTGCCAAGGGAAACACAAAGCTATATTGTCAATCTGGCACCAGCCCTGATCGCAGGAGGCTACCACGGAGATTTTGATTGAAATAATGGGCTATATTGGTCCTGTAACAGTCCTTAGCCCCAATAAAGCATACATATTAATATAGTATGCATTCTAGAAATGACACAGGTGACGTCGTAACACCATGGATACCATAACTGGAAATTATCAGTAGAATCATATACATATGACCAAGGTGACTGGTGACTGTAAGGACATAATGTAACAGAGGAAGCAGTATTATGTACATATAAGCAGTTAGCGAAATAAAATATAATTGTTGAGCCATAGATAATAACTGCTGATGTATGCATAGGTAAACCAATAGTCTCTCCCTTGTGCAGATTATAACCACGGTAAGGCTATGATTGAAAGCATGGTATAAATCTCTAATAATAAGTCAACAAATATACATACAGTATGCTAATATTCAAAATGTACATTCTATACAAATTGTCAGTACAGTGAAAATGCTAAAGCACAGTCAGTCTCAATATTTAAGACAGCACAATCACAATTGTGGACAAATATTGCATGGTCTTGAAGGGCCATGTATGTCGCATGGAAGTCTGCGAATCCTATGCCTGTTACATCTAAATAAGGCAATCGTATACTGACAAGAACCTGCATGGTAACGCAGCGTGTGGACTAGCCTAGGAGAGGCCAAAAAATCATACAACTGTACCTAGAAGCTACAATATCATAGGAGTGGCCATAATACAGAATCCAAACTTGAAAGTGTTCTACAGTACATGGAATGTTCCAAATGTGGACTGGAAAAGCCATGATAGAGATGTCATCTGTACCAACTGTACTCGCAGAATGGTGTAGTAGCATAGATATAATCCAATTATGGAGATCCTTTTAAGAGTTTTGATATGTAGATTGTCCTTGTAAAGACATCGAGGTCCCAACTACAGGAAATTGCTCTTCAAAATTTGTGATAAATTCTTTGAAGATGAAGTTGAATTCTTCCGCAGGTAATCGCAGGTCAGCAGACCTGAACATGAATGCTGGTCCACAGCATAAATATGTAGAGAAAGGACAAAAATGAAAAGTCCAAAAATTAGAGCATTTCAGACCAGATTATGGAAAAACAAATCAATACAGAGGGGCAATGTTTATCAGAACATGGCATAGCCTAAATAATCGTTCAGACCACGTGGTATCATGGTACCCAGTTGTACAATCCATCTGCATTCCCTCCTCAACAGAGCCTTCTCAAGGTCACCAACCCGTGCACCGAGAGAGACCCTGTCGAAGGCAAACGCAGAAAGGACCGCACTGTCGGACCCATGATAGCGCAAGAAGTGGCGTGCGACTGAACTGATCTTTTTGCAAGAATCTACATCTCTTTGTGCATTTTTGATATTGTGAGTGTGTTCTAGTACACGGAAGTGAAACTCCCTTGTGGTCATGCCCACATAGGCAAGGCCACAAGGGCATGCAAGATGGTATACCACTCCCTTGCTCTTGCAATTTAAGAAAGAGAGTATCTTGTACATGTGTGTTTTATTGGAATTGTCAAATGTGGACATTTGATGCATGTATCTGCAAGCAGAACACATGCCACATTTGTAAAAACCCAACTTGCGTTTCTGGGACAGAAAGGTAGGATTGGCCTGGGGGGCATAATGACTGCGAGTTAACTTATCCCCTAAATTAGGAGATCTGCGACTTGCCAAACTGGCATGATCGCCAAGTGCATTCCTTAGTTCGGGGTCAATCATAAGGATCCCCCAATATTTTTGAAGGATGCCCCTTAGGTCTGACCACTGCTGATTGAAGGTGCTGACAAATCTTATTTGCCTCCTACCTTTGTATTTGGGTCTGGCTTGTAATAAACTCTCACGGGCTACTTTGAGAGAATTGTTATAACCTTTTTGAATCTGTGATTTGGTGTATCCACGATTAGAGAACCTGGTTTTAAATTCTGCTGCTCTCATTTGAAATATATCATCAGAAGAACAGTTTCTTTTTAATCTCAAAAATTCACTACGTGGAATCCCTGATATCTGATGCTGGGGGTGAGAGCTAGAAGCATGAAGGATGGAGTTGGTCGTGATGGTTTTGCGGTGGATATCCGTCTCAATCATACCTGACGAGTTAATGCTGATCCTAACATCCAAGAACACTACGGATATGGGGCTACAGAGGTGAGTGAGCTTGATGTTAAGTTCATTGTGATTGAGTGCATCGATGAAATCTGCAAATGCATCACTGACGCCATGCCACACTACCAGGATGTCATCGATGTATCTCAGCCACAATAAACCCAAGTCACTGAAATGGCGGTGAAGGTCTGAAAAGACTACCTACAGTGTTGAGCGATATTTCTGTGTGTTTTACTATATATCCTCTTTTGCTTTCTCTGTATTGCAATTTCTTAATATCAGCTCCACTTTTTATTATATATCCCTTGTTTTTTCTGAACCCATAACCTAGCTAGCATGAATTTTAGCGCTCAAGATGAGCAGAGAATTGCGAGTGCCAGAGCAGCATTTTCTATTTCACGCTCAGATTTGGTTGAGACGAACACTGACATCTCTACCTCTGGGGTTCCAGAAACAGACGTATTGAATGCATTTAAACATCTGTCACAGAGGAGGTTACATAGTTGGTGGAACCGGACTGCATTAGATAATTACCTCTCCCGTAAAATTATTCCCAGAGGCTTGAGAATAAAACTCTTCCCTGCCTTTGAATTTACTGACAGTTCCCTCAAAGACCGTTGGGAAGCTTCGTTGACTGCATGCTCTTTGGAACTAATTACAATTCTTATTGAGCATGACAAACAAATGCTTATAGAACTTACTGACAAAATTGAGACGGCTAAAAAAGAACTTAATAGTGTGACATCCACGCTTATTGATAAAGTGGAAAGTGAGCTGGTCAAGTATGAGGAAGGTTTAATTGACTATAAAAAGAAAACATTTGACAGAGACATCACTGACTTTGATAGAAAACAGGTGTACAGGTGGAACGGAGGCAAGGGTTCTAAAAGGGCAAGACAACAGGCCCGAGATGTCCCTCTGTCCTCTGATGCTTTCACAACCGATATAGACTCCTCTGACATTGATGCGCCACGTGCCACAACCTCTACAGCCAATACTACCGGTCCCTCGTATACCTCTTTTTTAGACAGGGGCTGACGCCCGAAAAGAGGAAAAGGAAGACAAGTGGGGAAGGAAGACAGTTAAGAGACAGAGAGACATTCGGTTACAAACCACAATACCAGAAACGGCAGGCCTGGTAAGCGAGGAACTAAATATCATCAACCTTTCTGATACCACTCATTCAGAAGCCCAAATTAGAGTCCTGAAAAAGGGCTTATCCTTCTCGCCCACAAGCCACATGGATAAATTTGAAGTCATTAAAGACTTAAATCTCTTTTGCCGCAAATTATTACTCCATAAACATTTTTCCAAAACCCATGATTTACCTTTGGACTCCTCTATATCTGCGATGTGGGATAAAGAAGAATTACAGACTTTAGACAATATGGATGCACTCTTAGAAGAACAAGAACTCATTAACATCTCTACAAAGGACATTCTGTTGCGTACAAAACCTACATCAACATTTTGCCCTCCTACTCAGAGTTGCTCATCAGTCGAAGTGTTTGCCGCAGCAGTTACTGAGGAGGTTCTGAGGTTACCAACATGTCTTGGGCCAAAGAATTATATATATATATAATATATATTATAATATATATAATATATATATATATATATTATACCCACTGTAAAAATGAATGGGTGAAGGGTTGGTATCGGGGCAGGGTGGGTTAACCCCTTAATTACTTTTGCGGTTATTAACCGCTAAGGTGATTAAGGGGTTAACTGACACTTAAAAGTATTTGCTATGTATTTTTTTGCCAATGGAGGCCGTTTGATGACCGGACGCCCATCACATTGCCAGGGGGTAAGTAGAACTCTATTTATTTACTTTATTTACTGGATAATAGTTATTTTGCACATTACTGTACTGTATGTGTTGGGGGGAGGGGGATTTAAATGTATATGGCAGGTTTATTTATTTTTACATACAGGGTTGGTTCCTTAGGTCTGCGGGGACCTCTGGAGACCACCAGTACCAGGCTGTGAACCCACGGGGACACCTGCAGGGAAGAACCGGGGACCCCACAGCTGTGGGGGCCCCGTGGACCCATAGGGACCCAGACCCCTGTGGGAACCACCCGAGGACCCTCAGACACCTGTGGGCCTGACCCGGGGACCCCCAGACACCCGTGGGCCGACCCGTGGAGACCCCATTTGGGGCCCATGGTGACCCACGGGGACCACTTGGAGGCCCACAGTGCCTGGCAGGGACCACCCGGAGGCCTCCAGACCCTGGAGTACTGGAACACTGTGGGGCCTGCGGACACCTGCCAGGACCACCGGGGACTCCCGTGGGCCTGGGGTATTAACCATGTATGTAAAATAATAAATCATGTATTTATGGGAGGGCACAGGGGGTGGGTGGTTTATGTATTGTTTATTAAATATAGTGATGTTTATTGTAGGTAGCAGGGGTGGGGGAAGGGGGTATTGTCCCCAAGCCAGGGTGGGTAGGCCTCCTGGTGGGTAGTGGGTTAGGGTGGTTAGGCCTCACGGGTTGTGTAGTGGGGGAGGGTGGTAAGGCCTCCCGAGTGATAGGTGGGGGTGGGTTAACCCCTTAATTACTATAGCGGTTTATGACCGCTACGGTGATTAAGTGGTTAGGGGACATTACATTGGCTCTTTTTATTCTTGTGTATGTTTTGCAGCACCAGAGGGCACGGACGGTGATGAAGATGAGAATGGCCTTCATCGTGGCAGCCGGGCAAGAAGGGTGAATGCAAGATGTCTTTATTTTATTTATTGTGATTAATGTATTTTAAATGTTTTAATGCATTATTATCCATATGTGGATAATAGTAATTTTGCACATTACTGTAGTGTATGTGTTAGGGGGGGATGTTTTTATTTATAAGTATGGATGTATTTTTAAATTATTTTTGGGTGGCACAGAATTGGTACTGCAGATAAGCGGGGGCCCCGGGCACCTGCAGATATCACCCGAGGGCCACCGCCAGCCTATAATATCATTCCTATGCATACCCCAAACATTAAGCTATGTATGTATGTTTGGGGGTATAGCGGTTGTTGGGGGCACAGGGGGGGTGTGTGTGTTGTTTATTGGGGGCAATTGTCCCCAATAAACCTGCTATTGTGCCTTAACCCCTTCATTACCTTAGCGGCTATCCGCTAAGGTAATGAAGCTGCTTTAATGTATTTTTATTAATAGTGTGCGGGAGCAGGGAGTCTCCTGAGCTGAACCTCTTTAATTTCTGGCTCAGGGACCCTCTGCTTCCCGAGTTGCAGGCCCCGGTATGGGGCATCGGTGCCAGTGTTGCCGCCATCTTTATAGCGTCCACGTCGCGTCTTGGATGTTATAAAGATGGCGGCGACACTGGCATCCGATGCCCCATACCGGGGTCTGTAACTCGGGAAGCAGGGGGTCTCTGAGGCAGAAATCAATGTGGTTCAGCTCAGGGGACGCCCTGCTCCCGTACACTATAATTAAAATTTACATAAATGCAGCTTCATTACCATAGCGGATAGCTGCTACGGTAATGAATTATTGTTTATTGATATGTGGGTTTTGACAGTAGTGTGATGAGCAGGGGGTCTCCTAAACTGAACAACATTGGAATCAGCCTCGGGGACCCCCTACTTCATGAGATACAGGCCCCGTTACGGGGTGCCGGTATCCCCTGCAGAATTTAAATCCCCCGGTCACGTGACGCGGAAGCTTTAAAAGTACAGGGGATACCGGCACCCCATAACGGGGCCTGTATCTCATGAAGTAGGGGGTCCCCAGACCTGAAACCAATGCAGTTTAGCTCCGGAGACACCCGGCTCATGTACTGTACATTATTATTAAAATGTGTATTCTAAATGCACGATCGCTTTTTTCTATCAGCTTTCGCACTTGAACTTTAAGCACGATAGCCGGTGGGGGGGGGGGAGGAGCACGCACGATTGGCCAGATTTGAGCACGGCCGATCCCGAATGCGCTGAACTTCTTAGTGAATCGCGCCTCCAGCTTCACTTTTTAGCGGACGTGAATTTTTTTTTCACGCCAGCGCAAAAGCTCACTGATTTGTGCATAGCCCCCATAGTCTTTACACCACTGCCAAACTGGGAAACATATACTTTTAAAACATTACATTTGTATACTTAAAGTATTATACAACATAGGCTTGTTTTGACTTGGACTACTGCAACCCTATATCATTAAATGCTATGGAGTGACACATTGCAACACTTCACTCCACAACATGGGACGATTATTCCTACTGTTTTTAACATTTAAATCGGATACTCTGTTCAAAAGGGGAAAAAAAAAAAAAAAATTTAAATTGAGTGACTTTGGAGGTTAAAATGGAGCTCTGTCCACAGACTACTACAGTCTAAAGGCAACCCACGAAGCTAGAAATTTAGAAAATCATAATATGTAACACTAAAAAAACCCATTTAAAACAGAATGCCTATATGAGTGCCTGTGAGCACTGGTTACACAGAAACACAACATATTACCAATATATTACCAAAAACAACATATACCTCTCATCTACACTCATGGTGAGAAAACAAATCAATTTCATTTTATTTCTGCAAAAACGAAGTTAATAAGAATAAGTTTTCTTTTCTATTCTTATAATTGTAACTAATTTGAATGCTTTCATAATGTGTATAAATGCATTTCTTTAAAACTAAATTGAAACAAGCTATTTGAGGGGGGACTGCTGCAGCTCTGGGCTATGATGCTACTTTTGATTCTATATGCCCCAGGAGTGTAATTATCGTATATAAACTTTGCAGGGTTCCCTTTTTCCAGGACCGTAATCACCTTGGTGCCTTTATCACATGTCTCATTTCACACTGGTCTTGATCTGTGTTCTTGGTCACAGAACAATGATCTGGACTATTATCTGATAGCCCCAACTCACATTTCCCCTTTCAAACACCAATTACATCCTAGCTCTTACAGATTTCCCTGTGTACGCTTTAAACAATTGACTCTCGAGTTTTCTCTGAGATTCAAAAGCTCTGACTTTTCCTCGGAACACCAGGGACCCCTTACACAACCAATGTAATCATTACTTGTTTTAAATTTAGAATCCTGTCACTCACGACTCAACTTACCTTCTAAACACTGAATCACCCAGGGAGCCTGAACAATTAGATATTTTAACACAGTGTCTTACCGACGAGATGGCGCCAGTTTGGGATTCCTGGGTCTCAATGTCTCAGAGGTTCGTCCAGTGTCCCGGGATATTAGGATCCTGCTGGCTACACCAAAAACTGTCGTAGTGAGGACCAAAAATTGATTGTCCAATAAACAAAACAAAACCCCAGCAAGCTCTTTTTGGGAACCCCTGATCCCCCAAAAATATATATGTATATAAGTGTCAAAAAGGAGAGCTATTGAGCGTGGCATATGTATACAACAAACAACAGAGAGTTGTCATGTTGGATGTAGCATCGGTCCAATAAACAAGTAATGATTTCTTTATTACAGCCGCGGCCCCTTTTATTCTCCAATATCACCGCATTTTTCCGGGATTTTTTTCGGAATGCCGCGCACTTCACCGCGTTCACGCCGCATTCTGACCGCATTTATACCGCTTTCATGTTGCATTCACAGCCGTGATCGATGAGCGGTTGATGTGTTTATTGGTAATGGTTCGGATTTAATTCGTTGCAATTCTTCGCGTGTCCGCCAGATGGCAGATATTCATGAATTGTAATGTGCATGCGCTTCAGTAATGTGTTGATTTGCAGGTGTTTTGTTTAATACCACAGTGGTCTATTGTAAATTGGCCTTGGGACTGAAGGAAGAGGTTACAATAATGTATCAATTTAGGCTTTTCATATTAAAGAAAGACAAGCACCAGTTTCTGTTCTGGTTATTGTCCAGAGTCCCGCCATGAGTGTACAACTGCAGCCTGTGTTCCAAAAACCCGACAGAACGTACGCTTATTTAATATGGGCCGCGATTAATGCAACAGATGATAAGATGGCAACAGTTGTTCAAATTTATCAGTATTTTATCGAAAACTTTGACTTTTACAAATTTTCACCAGATCCTCATGTGTGGAAGTGCAATAAGGAAAAAGCTATGTAGCGATCCATGTTTTTTTCGTATTGATCCCGATTTTATTGGAGGGTATTGGTGTGTATCACCGGGTTTTTCCCATATCTATGATCATACAGACGGCAAAAGGCGAAAGGTCGTGTTAAAACCAAGTAAGAAACGTCAGTCGCTGGCAAGCAATGCGCCAGCACCAGTACCAGCACCGGCTTCCAATAACAGTCCGACCGTCAGTGACAACCCTTGCTGTCTGTCCCCGCACGGATACCTGCAGCCTGAGCCGGATTTCGCGTACAATTTTGAGCAAGCTTGCATGTACCTAAGCGATTTCCAGCCTCATCAGCTGACTACAGGTGTAGTAGTCCCGCTATCACCTGTCAACGACGTGTATGATCAAGAATACTGGTCTGGCAGTGGCCCAGCGCCAGCTGATTGGGAAATTCTATGGTGAGTAATGTTGCCGTATTTTATTCTGTTTTATTTTTATTTTGAATATATATCAATATCAGTGCGATTCAAAAGTCAAGCGATTCTCCTGTAAGCAATATCATTGGATGAGCGGCTTCTATGGTAGATACTGCACAATTTGTGAAAAGCTAGGCACATGCACATTGGAACCTTCTTGAAACGCATATTCGTGTCATTACATCGGCGGTAGGCGCATGCGCATGTGAACAGGAGACGCCCGCCGAGAAAATTATTGGTGGGACTGACTGTGGGAACTTCTTTAGGGGACTGACCATTACAGTAAAACTTTTACTTTTGTTTTTCCTCAGAAAAGAAAACTTTGTCATCTCATGCGGAAAACGGCAAATGGAGGGATTTCGATGGATAATATCGCTTTGTGTAACAATGCCTGCACATTGCTGAATCGGATTTAAAAAACCACGTACCGGAGTCTACAGTTTAGAGGCCGTTGTTATTGATTAGGATAGAATACCTGAAACAGTATGCTGATGTTTTCAGACCATATACAATATGTTTTTATATATACTGTATAATAAACCCGAGAAAATAAAAAGTATGCATTTATTCTACATGTATTCCAGTACATATGTGTATACTATACCCGTACAACATGTATTGTTTTAATACTCTTGTGATGTAAAGTACTGAGCATGCTTACAGTATACAGTACAGTACGCCTGGACAGTACTGTACATTCTAGAAACACTGTATTTTGTTACAGTATAAAAGGAGACAATGGAACAATTTAAAACAAATCAACATTTTCTTTTATTGGTGGAGTAAGTACAAAAATATTTATTTACAAATACTGTACAATGTAAATAATTTTAAGTGTACAGCAATTAAAATCATCAACAGGTGTATGGTTTACTGCTAGTGAAAACATTTATGTACAGAAAGTCAAAACATTTACAGTCAGTCAGTATGGTTTATAGTCACATGGTGTTATTAAAAAAATTCTTTATTCATAAAATTTAAAAAAACGCAACATCTCTTTTATTAAAGTACATCAAGTCAAAACATTCACAGTAGGATGGTGTGCAGAACAGTCAGTCAGGCCTGCACAACTCCAGTCCTCGAGGGCCGCAAACAGGCCCGGTTTTCAGGATAACCTTGAAAACCGGGCCAGTTTGCGGCCCTCGGGGACTGGAATTGTGCAGGTCCTGTGTGAACAATAAGTAAAACATTTCTTTATTAATACAAGTTAAAACATGCTACATCTCCTTTATTAAAGTACAGAAAGTCAAAACATGTACAGTACAGGACAACAGTATGGTGTTATTAAAAAAAAATCTTTATTCATAAAATTTAAAAAACGCAACATCTCCTTTATTAAAGTACAGCAAGTCAAAACATTTACAAAAACATTTACAAAAAATAAACAACAGTTGAACAGTCACGCAAATGCATACCCCACCAGATTGTCCTTCCAGGGTCGATGCCTTGTATGGGGCAAAATGCCATTAATGGAGTCTCGAACGCTTTTCATTAAAGGATCTGTAATTGAAAAATAGCGCCACAATTCCTCCACAATAGTCTTTCTTAAATTTTTAGGAAGCGCCTTTTTTTCGCAATTTCCTTCACAGTTCACTTTGTAGGCCCACTCGCAGTACACCAAGTATGAAACGTGGTGCTTAAAAATTAACATGGCATACTTGTGGGGTAAACCAGCAATATATATATTGCTTATATATTGTTTATATTGCTGCATATTAATAGAACAATATATTGTGTAGATCTATCTAATTTTATAGTTATTTCGGTATATTTATATAACAACAGTATATATCTTGTTTATATTGCTGCATATTAATAGAACAATATATTGTGTAGATCTATCTAATTTTATAGTTATTTCGGTATATTTATATAACAACAGTATTTATATTGTTTATATTGCTGCATATTAATAGAACAATATATTGTGTAGATCTACTATCTACACGATACGATCTATCTCATGGTATACTATTTTTACTGCAAATGATGTGCTGTGCTTGTGGCCTACTGCACTGTAACTTACCGGATTGTTGTTTTTCTGTACATTGTAGGGAGACAACTCTTCTGGTCGACAAAATTATCTGGTAATTATATGGTTTATGCAGGCTTGTGGAGAAAATAAAAATAAAAAATTAGGAGAATTTTTTTTTTTTGGTCACTTACTCAAGCAAGCAGTGGTGAACTTTCAGACGCATGCGCAGTAATCATCAGCTATCAAGCAGGAATGTGATTGAAACCAGAAAGACACACATTCAAAGGAATGGTGTGGGAGAGGTGTACTGTACTGTAGATAAGATAAGAAGTTGAAATACTGCAGTGCAGTAAATTATCCTGTGTGTGTGCGGGGGCGAGCGAGGGGAGAGCGCTGTACTGTATATGCCGAAATGTGACACTGTTACAGCACACGTCACACGCCTATGCGTTTCAACAATTTTCAAATGAGACATACAGTACAGCACTGCAAATGCATGTATAAATATGCAAATTTACAATTACTGCGCGCGCACACGCAGACTGTGTACTGACGTAGGTTGAACTGCTAAAGTACTGTATTAGACTTCCAAGACAACAGCTCGCGAATGCCCCCTGAGTTTTTAGACGGTATTGCAGTATTGCAGACAGCGATAATAAAATGCTAATATTATGAGCGCTAAAATAACGCAATTCACTCCGGACCAAAAAAACCCCGCATCTTCCCGTGATTTTCAGAGCGCCGCGGATCCGGCCGCATTAGGATAAAGGCGGCCGCCACTGTACAAGCAATTGCAAGGAGGCCAAATGAGTAAGTCTCAATGGTTTGGTGTGACCCCCAAAACATTAAAACAGGTTCCATACTGTATATGTTAGCCAACGTATATATTACATAATTGTTATACAGCTAAGCTAATGTTATGCCCATAAAAGGAATATGATAAAATATTATGCCAAGCTAAACTATTTCTATTTCCCCCCCCTATTTCTACAAAAACAACTGTCCCGGAAGTTGCTAACAGTAATCCTTCACTCTCTGTAAATATTGTAGTCTGTTTCCCCCATCCTTCTCAGACATTCTTTTGCAAGCTGTTCACAAACCGATTAACTCTTTTGTGACCAGGTCAGTCTTTGCATACCATCATGTGCAACAGAGACCCTATAACATAATCAAATTCTCATAGCCCAATTTCTACACTTCCATACTCATAAAACATAATTGGATTTATGTTTCACTGGGAATTTTTGTTTGCCTTGCTCTGGATCAATATACGGTACAGTACATACAAATATAGGATGACTATCTCTGTCATTTAAGCATAACATAGGTTGTACGCGATGGACACGTCTTTTTTAAACCTCATATATGATATAACTATGTAACAATCAAGACTTTGTGGTGCAAAGAATTTGCCTCAGTGTATCATGGCCCTTTGCTCCAGATTTCCCCTATATGCATCAGTTTGTTCTTTAATATATGAATAATAATGGCTAGGGAAGAATTAAGTAATGCAATAAAAGAAATCCTTAATAACTGGAACACAAAGTTAACCTTCATTTATTGCACTTACTGTAGTGCACAGCAGGCTTCTCTGGCAGCAAATAATTTTAATCTGTGGGTTTAAAAAATAATTGGAAATTAGCTCCTCCTTTCGTTCCCTTTGTCACACTCATCCTGGCTCCAAAGGAGCTTGGGGCCAGAATCAGTATGCTCTGGATATGATTTGAATGGCAGTTTCTGGTGCCATGTGCTGTTTCAGAACCTATTGATCAAGGCCAAAAATATTCTATGTTAAATGCCCTGTTATTTCTATAAATTACTCCAGCATAACAAAACTCAGCATTCTAGTCTTTGCACACAAAAAGAAACGTTTATTTTGAAGATAGTTACTTACATACAAAAATAGTAAACATGACGGTGACTTTCCAAATAAGTTATGGTATTCTTAAAGATGGTTGCATATTCTTCTTAATCTTTCTATTGAATCTTGGTATCTTGATGTTAAATCCTGATCCTCATCTTTCCAGATCTTAACATGTCTCTCAGCTAAACCTGCTAACACTGCTGGATATTTATCCAGACAAAACTACCCAGTCAGCCATCTTAACTTTAAGTATTATGTCCTAACATGGTATTTACATACAATATGTTGTACCGCTTGTCACAGGAGACCAGAACTTTTCACATCACTAGACAGGACACAGTAGTTGAGAAAACTAAAGTTTATTCTGGCAATCCAGCAAACACACAAATAACACAATAACAGTATAACACTCACCCACTAGGGCCTGAGGGGGATGAATCTAGCCTCAACTAGGTGCAGGGGCCTGCTTCAGTAGACTTGCCCTGAACAGCTTCTTTTGCATCTTCTCTGTGCTATTCCACAAGTAGCACTTTTGAATAGCCCACCAGCCGTGACATCACAGTCTCCGGTTCACGGTCCAGGATCAACTCTCGGATTCACTCTCAGATCGACTGGTACTCTGATCAGCCATGCCCCTTACATAGGCCTCGGTCTCCTATCTTTTTGCTGGAGCAGAGGCCGCCGACCAATCAGAGCCCAGATCGTGACGGTGCAGCCAATCGGAGGAGGAGGAGGGCTCGTCCGGCTGCACCAATCAAAGGAGAGGGCTGGCCTAGGGACTCTGGACCGCCCATTGGGGAGTTAGCTACTGGCGAGCGGGAAATTCGAACTGGCCAATGGTAATCGTGCCTATGGGACTGAGACCTAGCAACAGTTCCCCTGGCCAGCCCGATAACCCCTGCGAGGTAGGCGCCCAGCGTCTTGGCGATTAAAGGCTCTTCACTACCAAGAATCAGTTGCCGGACCTGAGTCACAACCCTTCCCCACTCACCATTGTCCAGGTACTTAAGCTACTCCCAAGCTCTGCCACGAACCGGTATTTCTCTGTATGCAGCCCAGCTAAATGAATTACTGTCTCTGCACACAGAGAAATACTAGAAACACAAAGGACCTTGCTGGCTTACTAACTGTGCGGGGAAAACACTAACACAGGGAATAAAAGTGTTATTTTACAATCCCAGTCCCCCAAGACACACAGTTTCCCCATTCCAGATATCACACAGTGATTACGCTCTTTTCTGAAAGAGGTTACACAAAACACATAACATACAGGCCAAAACGAGCCTCAAAGAGGCGACCATTACACATGGCTTTGGTGTACCCAGCTGGGCTTCACCTTTATTAGGTGAGGCTGACTTACCCTACCGACCCCCTCTGATGTCATATGAACTGCTCACAACTCGATACATAGAATAACCAAATATGGCATATGTTCTAGTAGATTCTAAGAGCTTTCTTCCTAGCCTCTTCTCTCAGCTAAGACGACAGTTGTCAATAATTACTCAAGTGTCAATCTAAACAGGGTTTCTGTCTATTCTGACCTATTAGGACAGCTGCGCCCTCAATATAATTGTCCAATGTACGGTAACTGACTATATCCCAATAAATACCAATTAAGAATATGCAACATATGTAATATATAGAAAGAACCATCAGAATTATACTGCATACTTTGACACTCTGTATTGATAATGGATTCACACATTACAATATAATTATCTTTGAATTGGATTTCTTACATTCATCCAGACACTCGTCTGCAGGTTTTAGCAATTGGTCCAGAGCATGTTCCGTGATGGCGCCAACCTACTATTGCAAAATGTTGCCACTCTATGCTTTACTCTATGCATTCTACGTTGGAAATCTTGCCAATGCTTCTCACATCATCTATCCTGTGTATTGCATCTTACACATCAATTATATGAGCCATCAAAGCGCTCTACAAATTTTAACTCCTATTGGATCTCCTAGAACTAGGCCAGGACCTCTCTGCTTTACATCATGTTATTCAGAAGTGGCGTGAACTGTTTGAAAAAACAATTTGCTCAACTTGGATCTGTAGGCAGTAAGGACCCACACTTTTCATAAGCATGGAGAGCTTTGTTATTAATCTTGAATGTTTGTGTCACTTTATACACTTCAGCATAAGTTATTCAGCTGTAGAAATATAATTAAGTAGCTAGTCTATGTGCAATTGCTGGATTTGCCAATTTGAATGATTTCCTGTACTTTATCTCCGCGTATTGTCCATCATTCACTCTGGTCTCTGTGTAATTTCAGTTTTTAGTGTATTTAATTTACTTGGAGCACTGAGACATTTCACTATCACTCACTATCACTGACAACTCAAAGCTCCACATAAATTAAATTACTTATTTTCAATTGCATGCCGAGCAGATCATAAATGTAAATCATGATTCTTCTTGGATTTTTCAACACTCTTTTTTTTATGATGTACTGTATCTGCATTTAATATACAATGTAATATTGTATTATTCTGAAGAAAGGGCAAAGTGCATGGAAATCCAGGCATGTCATAGCATGTATGTGTTTATTCCTGATGCAGCATTATGCATATTTTTTTTATATTTTTAGGCATCGGGTTTTGATTCCTTAAGGATTATTACAGAATATAAGCAAGTATTAGTATAAATATCCTCCTTTTTTCACTTTGGTTATCTTTTAATGATTTTTCCTCATTTGTTTCTTCTAAATCTAGTACACTTTCCCTTATTTACTGTAGATTCTCAGTTGGATATAGTATTTATATAAATTAATCTGTTTAGGTTGTCATCAATATGTTAAATAATTTTTCTGGTGTAATTATGTAGTGTAGACTATATAGATTATATTTTGAGACTATAAGGGATTAGTATACATAGCCCTATAAAAGCAACAATTGTGGACTGTGATGGACTATTCTTTGAGAAAGTTAGCAGTTTCCTACGAAACATGGTGGGTGGAGTTCATCCCCGTTGTGAAGCCGCATGTAGGAAGAATCCCTGTGAGACATGCATCACTGGAAATCTATACGACCAGAAGTGGCACCACCAAAAGTATATCCGCATTTCAGAAAATGCTCTCATTTCATTGGCTTAAATCAGAAATTCCTGTTCAGTGGAACAGTTCCTTCGCATATGGAGGAACTGTCTAACTGGTATATTTTGAATCAGGTGTTGGGGATGATGGCTGTCGGGCTGTAAAAGTAGCTGTTTCCTTCTTAAAAACAGTTGTAGTGATGTTGCCAATCTTATCCCTTGCTATTTTCAAGTCCAAGAAATTCAATGAATCCTTATTGACTTCTGAGGTCAATTTAAGATTGTGGTAATTTATAATGAGAATGTTGATGAATTCATACAGAAGTTCACCGTTAAAACCCCCTAGAATCATGTCTTTGTCTACTGTGATGCTGTCTAGTCTATTGAGACAGTCTTTCGTATTTTGAAGATACGGAGGCAGTGATGTAACAAACAGTCTAAAGGTTTTATCAACATAGACACTGGCATGTTCCGTGAGATTCCCCAAGCCATAGACAATAGAGCAACCTGGGTGTGGGACTTCCTTTTTATGCACCCTGGGGAGGCTGTAGAATGTAGCTGTCCTAGGGCTATTTACGAGAGTAAAGTCATGTTCTTTTGCAAAGGCCTGAGGGCTGAAACGTTAGAGGATCCATCAGCAGCATATTGTTGTTCAATAAACTTTTTTAGTCACCACCTTAGCTGTCCCCTTTTGCTTTACGGCTGTGCTCCGCTCCTGTCTCCTGTTGGAGAGATTTCATGTTCTTTGCATGAAATGACCTTTATGGCTAGGCCTTCCTCTAAGATTTTGATCAATTCAGTTCTGAAGATTGTCAAAGGGTCAGTCTCCAGAACTCTATAGCATTTCTGGTCGGAGAGCAATCTTAAGTTTTCACTGACATAGTCAGCAGTGTTTAAAATGTCCACATTCCCACTTTTGTCTGAGGGGTATATCACAACAGTTTTGTCAATTGAGTGATGTCACTTGGTTCAACCTCTTCATCTGTCTGAAAGGGGCTTGCTCTCTCCAAGTAGACACTAGGTACATACTGGCTATCACTAAACTATAACATTCCATACCACCCTGTCCCTGATCTGTGACAAATCAGATGCTGGCTAGCAGGTTTTTGGACTTACAAGTTCACTTACCCTCCACACACTGACCTTTGCTCTTTTATATTGTGTGCTGTATAGATTGTGTACCATTCACCCATTTCTTTTATTTTGGATATTAAAAGTTATATTTTAACCTGGTCATCACAACTGCTCATTACCAGTATTGAGTCCACCTATTTAAGGGCTTGCCTCTCTCCTTTTTGGTTCCGTAAATTCCTGAACATGCCAGAAACTCCTTTCTGAGAGCCTCCAGGGTTGACAAGACAACATATTTCTTACAATGTTGCAAAACCTTTAGTTCTTACCCATGCTCCCCTAGTAACTACCCTAAGAAAAATACTCAATCCCTTAATAATCTACTACTCTAACCAACACTAATGGATGTTTAGGTGGATTACACTACTTTTCAGGCATTTACATTTTGAATAAAAGGTTATCGAACCATAGTTGTTCATTTTTGAAGTGAAACTTCTTTAGTGGCACCTCATTCGTAATGGAACAAAAATGGATTGTGGAGACAGAAAATGAAACGGATGTGACGTCAAAGTGCTGACGTCAAAGTGAGGCCAGGCTGTGTTCTGGCAAATCACATGCGGCGGCGGCGGCAGCGATAACCGCTGGTGCCGCTCCTAACAGGCGCCGCTCCCCCCACACGGCTGATGACATATGCGGCGGCGGCGATAGCCGCAGGCGCCGCTCCTTACGGCCGCCATTCCAGCCATTCCCCCCACACGTCCGCCGCCATTCCCCGCCCGCTGCCCGCGCCCATCTAACTACCGCCGCACCCCCCACACAGCCGCTGACATGCGCCGCCAGTGCCGTTCCCCCCCACCCGCTCAACACTTATTCACTGCTGCCACTCCTAACGCTCCTCCACACCGACAGCCGTCCCCCTCAATGCATGCACAGAGGCTCTGTCCATAGCCATGTTGTGGATGGCAGGTTTCGTGGGGGTGTGATTGGCAGAGTGCGCTACTGCGAGGCAACCGGTGATTGGCTGTCGTGTCTCGCTCGCCGCTGACGATTGGTTGAGGGGCTGTTAGTCGATTAAGGGGTCCCTTCATCCCCATCAGCCAGCCCGGCACGGGCTCTGCGGTGCTGCCCGCCGTGGAGTACGCTGCTCCGTGGTGGGGTAGCTATCTGAGGCCGAGGCTCCACCCCCTGCCCTGTTGCTCCTGCTCCAGTAACGGGAGGAGCGGGGGGAAACCATGTCGCCGGGGGGCTGGCTGCAGCAGGACACACAGCCGTGTCCGCAGCTCCGCCGGGGGTAGTGGGAGTCGGGAGGAGGAGGGAGGAGGAGGGGGGGCATGAAACAGAGAGAGAGAGACATACACTGACTGACACAAACACACACACACACACACACACACACACACACACACACACACACACACACACACACACACACACACACACACACACACACACACACACACACACACACACAGACACACACAGACACACTGACTGACACACACACACACACACACACACACACACACACACACACACACACACACACACACACACACACACACACACACACACACACACACACACACACACACACACACACACACACACACACTGACTGACACACACACACACACACACACACACACACACTGACTGACACATGCACACACTGACTGACACACATATACACAAACAAACACACACACACTGACTGACACACATACATACTCTCTGACTGACACACATACAGTACATACTCTCTGACTGACACACATACATACTCTCTGACCGACACTCACTGACTGACACACACACACACACACACACACTGACTGACACACTGACTGATACACGCGTGCTTGGCACACGTGTATCAAAGTCAAATTTATTTGCGTTTTGTCAATGAAATTGTATTTTGATTTTTAATTAAAACATCACCAATACAAATACAATTTCTGTGACAAAAGTCAAAGAAGTTTCACTTACTATGCGTGTGCACAGCACATACAGCTTTTTTATTTCTCCATATGTATCCCTGCAATCTTCTAGAGTAGATACACCTAGAAGTGGTTGTGCAACTTCTCCTTGAGGACAATCAACCACACCAGATTTTAGGAATGACCAGTGCACGTTCACATCGGTGAGGTGGGACAGAAACAGTGACTATAGCCTCCTATTGGCGATTGAGTGGAACACATATAAATATATAGCTGAGGGGGGAAAAGTCCACAAAATAGCTGGCAAAAAAAATAAATGAACCGTGCTTAAAGCAACTATTTGGTTGCTTTTGTTTCTTTTAAAATGAAGTACAAATTAAGTTTAAGGAACTCTGAGTGGAGGATCCAGTTAAGTGTTTACTCTACCCCTATCCTACCTTGCCCTTTTCAGAGAGCCAATACAGATAAGAGATGGGTAGAAAGAAGAGTTTTAGCTGTGCAAACTTTCGTTGAACACACAGTGACACAAAGCAAATGAGGTAATTCTATAATGTTTGTAATGACCATTTGCTCTGCCATTAGCCAAAAACCCCATACAGTAAGTCAATGGTTTTTTTTGGCCAATCACAGTGTTTGATTACTTTGGACAATATAGAACTACCCCCACAAGGTAATACCTAGAGGAAATCAATCCACTATCAAGTCTCATCTCACCATGTTTACAAACTAACTTAAAACATATTTAGAAATACTTATACGCAGATTATGGTAACAAAGGTATAAATCACCTACATTAAACCCTCAAACATGTCACTGCTGTAAGAACACTCTGGTCCTAATTGCTTATTTAAATGTTGTAGTTCACCAGCACATAATTCAACAAGACAAAACTCTTTAATTTAAATAATCAGGATGTTAGAACTACATTTTCCAGAGCCAATACTAGTCTAAGGATACTAATTACACACACACATATATATATATATATATATATATATTTTTTTTTTATTGAATTTGTATTTTAGGTGTGCGGAGAAAAAAGCACAATTGATTATTAGCTTACAGCACGTTACAAATACAAAATACATACAAACAATGATTTCATGGGTTCTAATAGAAAGGCTGTTACATAGATTTTCTAAAGTATGTACAGTACATAGCTTACATATCCCTGACAGCACAGCTGCGTTTATAATAATTATATAAACAGAACGTATCTGTGATGATTGATTTAGCAATATGAGGGGTAATGGAAGGAGAGTGTTAGGGGGAAATAATTGAATATAAATGTTATAAATTAAATCTTTATTTGTATTGTTTGTACCAGCTCCAGAATGGAGATCCAGGCCGACATTTACTAAGGGGTGCTATTCCATAAGACACCTTTCAGCACCCCAAGTCACTCTAAGGGCCTCATGCAGTAAGCGCCAAAAAGCCGTTTTCCCAATTTTCTCGCCAATATTGCCTTTCAGATTCAGTAAGCGCCGATAAGCTCCAAAAATCGGCATTTTTTTTAGCCGAATAAAACTTTTTGGCAGCCGGGTGCCGATAAGCGACTTTTCGCCACTTATCGGCACTTTCTGAAACCGGCTGAATTCTAGTAGCCCAATCAGCTCTTCGCTGCTGATCGGCATCTAGAATTGAGATTTTTACGGCAATCCAGCCCGCCAACTAAAGTTGGCAAGTTGCTGGGGGAAAAGCATCGGCAAGGTCGACACTTA